>NC_056726.1:596980498-597011167 GCF_019279795.1 Protopterus annectens
AAATATCTGAGAATAGTGCATGCTACCCCACCCCTTCCCAGAAAAAAAGAAAGAAAAAGCTAGTCACCTTTGTGTATCTCTCTGGTGTTACAATAGGATGAAGGAACAAATGTTCACAATCATATTTCTAATGGCTGCTGTCACACATGTATACAGCATGCCTTTTTACCCCTACTTTCAAAGACAGCCTGACAGCCACCTTCTGTGTACCATTCTGATGTCAGACTAGGATGAAACTGAAAAAACAAATAGAACACAGCAATATAATTCAAGCTGCTGCTGTCAGGCATATATAAACATGCCTCCTTAGCACTATCCCCCAAAAGATAGCAATCTGTATATGTGTCTGATGTCTGCTTGTCAGGAGAGTGAAACATAATGATCACAGTAACATATTCCAATATATTGTTCCTTAACTGTACACTGTCTCTAGACAAGCTATGCCAGTTTTCTCTCTATACCTCTGAGGTTTGTGAGGAAAGTTAAAGAAGTAATGAGTACCCTATCCCCAACCCCAACATACACAGTAGTGCCTTCTCTTCACACCTATAAAGTTTGTTAGCAAAGTCAAAAATATAATGACCACACTGTCCATAGCCCCCCTCAAAAGTTATAGAGATCTTCTGTTCACACCTCTGAGGTTTCACTGTGAGGCTTATTAAAGAAGTAATGACCACACCATCTCCAGTCCCTATGACATTCTTTGCACACCTGTGAGCAGGGCTGGTTTTAGACTAGGTGAGGTACAGGGCAGAGACCTCTAATATGACTCTGTTAAAATCCACTTATTCAACATGGGATGTGGGGGCCAGCTGGCCTCCAGAAACTCTGAGGTATGGATCGTCAGCATTACATATTTTGTGTCTTAGGTTTAGAAAGATAATGATTTGCTGTTTTTATAGCTACCCAGAAGAGTTCTGTATGTGCCTGAAAATGGTGTATGTCCACAGATAAAAAAAAACTGTGATTTTGTTTTTACACACACACACACACACACACACACACACACACACACACACACACACACACACACACACACACACACACGAACACACATCACACACACACACACACACACACACACACACACACACACACACACACACACACACACACACACACACACACACACACACACACACACACTGGCACTGACACTATACTTGAAAGCAAAGTCAAGGGATGCACTGATTTTTTATACTCAAATACACACGCACTTACACATCCACTGACAATCTTGGTAGATGTATCATAAGACACACACACACACACACACACACACACGTATAGAGACACTATAAGCTTACTTGAGAAAAACAATATAAGAAGAAGGATCAGATGAGAAGGAAAGAAATGTGAAAAAGACATCACATCATTAGGATGTTTGGGAGAACATCTTATCATATTGTTAAACCACACAGATATAGGAAAGACATAGAGAATCCACGTAGAAGCAGCCACAAACTCTGTGCCATATAAACTTAGAGGCAAATTTTAGAGCTTTTTTCTCCAACCTTTTGAACAAATGATAGTCTGAACAAAAATCATGACTAATGAAGAAAATCTTTTCTTCATCAATTTTGTCCACCCTTTCAACAAACTTTAACTTGCTAAGACTGAACTGTAATAACTTTAGAGGAAAGGAGTGCATTAAACCAGGGGTCTAGAATCAATTTCAGAAGCCATTGGGTTCTGGATTGTTTAAGGTACGTTTTGGAGGTTTTTTTCCTAACTGCATTATCCAATGGTGGTCTGAAAAAAAAAATTTCAGTCTTTTTTTTTTCAAGGAAGAAATAAGCTATGCCAAAGGCTTAATGTTAAAAAAGCTGATAAAGCAGCAGATTTCATTAAACTGAAACAATGCTTGTCAGGATACATAAATCATATTTGGGAAAAGTGCATGCTTCCTAATCCACCCACCCAAAAAAGCAAGTCAGCTTCCTTGTATTTCTCTGGTACTAGTTTGGGATGAAAGTTGAAGACAAAATGGCCACAGTCATATATTTTAAATTGCTGCTGTCATGCATATATATATATAGCATGCCTCATAACCTCACCTGAAAAGGTAGCCACCTTCAGTGTACACCTCCAATGCAAGATTAGGACTTCTCATCTACTTTTTGTGGATGAGTTAAAACTGTATACTTCATCAGCTGAGGAGTTGAAAGCACACCTTTCAACAGATGATATAAGAATGTCATTTGGTCTTGATAAATGTGCATAAGCAATATTTAAAGCAGAAAAGTTGCAACAGCAAGAAAATATCAGTCTGAGACAGAAATGTGAAAAAAGGAACTTGAACAGGAGGGAGTATATAAATATTTAGAAACTGATGAAAAATCAGCAATAAAACTTGAACAGATGCAAATAAAATTCAGTAAGGAATACTTCAGAAGACTAAAACTAAAATTGAAAAGAATCTTACCTTCGATGAATAAAGCCAAGCTATAAATCAATCTGTTCTTCCTGTTCTAACTTACAGTTTTGGTGTGATTGACTGGTCCCAAAAGTAGTTGAACAGGAACATGATGTATTTATTTATGTATGTGAATTTATATTACATTACTTTAAGTAGGCAGAATTTATATGTCCAATATTGAATTTTAGTGGGGTTTTTGAATGTATTCAAAATGTTATGGCATGGTTTCTTTAATGTTATGTATAAAACTTTTTGGAATTAACGAGGTTCAAATATGATGTCACTAATTGAAAAGTATTTAAATGGTTATTTTTTAGTAGGAAGTTGTATTCTGATTAAGTCTCTTACAGGAGATGAAAGCGTTTAATACTAATAAATTATTGGATTTTTATACTTTTTTCCTGAGTGCATTTTCTACAAGGATGGTATTTCAGCTATTTTAGTGACATTTGTATGGTTTTTACTTGGTGTGGTGTACATTGGCAGTTGGACAGGAAACCAAGAACATTTCTTCATGTTTATCAAATCACAGTATACGAAGTTTGTATAGTACACGCTGTTAAAGAGATATGAGTCTTCTCAAAACTGATTACATGTATAGATCTGCAGTCTTGGGGACTGCACACATATCTGCTGACATCAGTAAATCCAAATATAGTGAAAGTTTTAAAACACGAGGAGAGGACGTCTAAGATGACTTCACTGCCTAGTTTAGCAGAAGCATTTTGGTTATTAAGCAGGAGTGTAAATCAAATAAGAACTAAACAAAAATCAGACAGCAACTGAATATAGCAAAAAACAAAATAAATAAGGAGAAGGAAGGAAATGTGGAAAAGGCATAAATATTGTAGCAAGTACAGACATCTCTTGGAACACCTTCATGTCAATCAGGATTTGACACAGGAATGGATAAGGAGAGGTGAATTGAAACCAAAAGGTGAAAGGTTAATAATAGTGGCCCTGGATAGTAGACTGTGGCTTAGAAAGTCCATTGGAACTGTAAACAGTCGCAGATTTTGTTGCTGGGTGTGATACACTCCTGTCAGAGGGCCTGTATACTGAAGGGTGCAAAAATGCGATAAGACTGATGCATTGGGTATTGTGCAAACACTACAATACTAAAGTAGTAATAGTAAAGTAGTTGAGAAGCATTGGAAACATGAGCCATAGAGCATTATAGAGTATGATGAAGTTTATATTACATGGGATCAGCCATTACCAATGGTTAAAAAAATAGATGTGAGAAAAACAGAAAACCACAATGCCAAAGGATGGTATATATATATATATATATATATGTATATATATATATATATATATATATATATATATATATATATATGCGTGTGTGTGTAACCAATCTAATTCAAATTAAGTAATTAGATAATTAAACAAATTTAATGAATTTAAAGGTATAGGCATGAAATAAATATAAAACATCAAGGCACATATACATAAAACTATCCTGTGAAATCATTTTAAAACCCACAATGGTACCTAAAAAAAACTTTTGTCTTAAAATTAATCTGAGTGCATATGTGTAAATATGTTAAGACCATACTTAAAACATTAAAAGCCATAAAGATATTTTACAGTCTAATAGCTTTTTTCTTTAAAATGTGGATGATAGAGGCATTGTCATTAATGTCAGGTGTATAAGTAGTCCCTAGTATCCAGGCTAGCTCTCTGGGTTCAAGGAAATGCTTCCAAGGGCCACCTCTAGGGTTAATTGGCACTTTTTCTAAAATGGAAAATAGCAAATTTTACAGTTTATACAAAGAATGGAATGTCTATAAAGGGCATTACTTTCATTACATTTAGAGATACCATAGCTGTGTTCATAAATATGCTTTCTTAATTGCCTTTCCATTTTGCCCATGTAAAACACTGGGCAAGTAGAGCACTGGGCAAGTAGAGCAGACTGCTAAATAATCTAAGCCCTTACTAGAACAATTCCCATCCTGTGTATGAATTGTAGATTTTAATTTGTTGCTCAGATGAATACATTTTTTATTAGAAATGTATTTGCACCAGTTACATCTACCACACTTAGTGATTCCCTTAATGTTCTTTGAAACATTTAGAGATTTACCAGTTTCTAATATGTTTTTTGATATGATCTGCCCTTTTAAAAATGAACTTAGGTCAAAGTCCCACTATATTTTTTATTCTGTTGTCAGTTGTCAACCTGTCCCAATTTTTGTGAATAATGTGTTTGATTATATTAGTACCAGTGTTATATTGTAAAACTAGATCCCTGAGGTAATCAGTATTGCCCCTATCTTCCTTAACATCAACCATTTGGTCAATCATCTGATGGTTAGACAATGTCAGGTCATTTGGTTAATTGGGCATGTTGGTGTAATGGAGACCATTTAAACCAATCCCTAATAAAGGAACAGATCTAGTTCCCCAGCCTCTACAAATATCATAATCAAAGTGAATAACAATGGTGACAGCAGACAGCCTTGCTTTGAGTACCTTTAGTGATGGGAGTTTATTGTGAGACATAAGAACCTATTTTTATGTATGCAAATGATTTATAATATAATTTTTATAAGTTACTGAAGGTCTACTGAAAAATTACATGCTTGTAGTGTTAATGAACGATAATCCCAATTAACCATATAAAACACACTGCTAATATCTAAACTTGCTAAAGTCAAATAGTCCGTTACAATGCCTGTATAGTCAATTATAGTTAAAAATTTTTTTCATATTATCGTAGGTATTCCTATTTTTTATGAATCCAGTTTGGTCATTATTAATTAAATACGGTAGAAATTGTTGAATTCTTCCTGCTGCAATAGACATAAATAATTTGCAATCAATGTTTATAATGAAATAGGTCTATAAAAGGTACAATTAGTATTTGGTTTGTAAGTTCGAGTATCAATATGGGTTTATCAGTCATTTCAAATGTTCTGTTTATTTTTAGTGTATTTTTTAATAAAAGCTTTTATTTCTTGTGGAACCAATGTTGGTTTAGAGTAATTAATTTTAATAAAATATATTCTAAATTCTCTAAGAATATCTTCAATTGCAGTAACTTTTTTTCTTTTTATATATTTATATAAATTCTTTAATATGATTGGATTTGATTATAATTTTAGTCCTTGAATCAAGTTTACATAAAGATTTTGGATTTATTGAGTCATTTGTTAGTTTAATATTTTCAAAATTTATTTTAATTTTATGATTTAGAATTTCTAAATATTTATTTTGTAATTCATTAATTTCTTTTAATGAAATACATTACATGGGATCAGCCATTACCAATAGTTAAAAAATAGATGTGAGAAAAACAGATATAGTAGTCTAGGAAAAACAAAAAAAATAAAGAAAAATTGATCATTGAAACTGTTGCATCCAGTGATTACAGTGTCTTACTCAGAGAGAGAGAGTGACACACACACACACACACACACACACACACACAAAAAAAACAAAGAAGGAAAAATGAAATGGAGGCAAGCAGCAAGCACAACCAACTCTGGAAAGGAAGGCAAAAAGTATAAAACCAGAGATATTGTATTAACCAAATAGTTTATGCACCAGTTTGCCACATTGCTTTTTGTCTGAAAGAGAACAAAATGGACTTCTTCAAAACTGAAAACCACAATGCCAAAGGATGGTGTGTGTGGTGTGTGTGTGTGTGTGTGTGTGTGTGTGTGTGTGTGTGTGTGTGTGTGTGTGTGTGTGTAACCAATCTAATTCAAATTAAGTAATTAGATAATTAAACAAATTTAATGAATTTAAAGGTATAGGCATGAAATAAATATAAAACATCAAGGCATATACACATAAAACCATCCTGTGAAATCATTTAAAAACCCACGATGGTACCTAAAATAAAAAAACTTTTGTCTTAAAATTAATCTGAATGCATATGTGTAAATATGTTAAGACCATACTTAAAACATTAAAAGCCATAAAGATATTTTGCAATTTAAGAGCTTTTTTCTTTAAAATGCGGATGATAGAGGCATTGTCATTAATGTCAGGTATATGAGTAGTCCCTAGTATCCAGGCTAGCTCTCTGGCTTCAAGGAATTCCTTCCAAGGGCCACCTCTACTAATTGGCACTTTTTCTAAAATGGAAAATAGCAAATTTTACAGTTTGTACAAAGAATAGAATGTCTATAACAGGCATTACTTTCATTATGTTTAGAGATACCATAGCTGTGTTCATAAATATGCTTTTGTAATTGCCTTGCAGTTTTGTGCATGTAAAACACTGGGCAAGTAGAGCAGACTGCTAAATAATCTAAGCCCTTACTAGAACAATTCCCATCCTGTGCATGAATTGTAGATTTTAATTTGTTGCTCAGGTGAATACATTTTTTATTAGAAATGTATTTGCACCAGTTACATCTACCACACTTAGTGATTCCCTTAATGTTCTTTGAAACATTTAGAGATTTGCCAGTTTCTAATAAGTTTTTGATATGACTTGCCCTTTTAAAAATGAACTTAGGTCAAAGTCCCACTATATTTTTATTCTGTTGTCTGTTGTCAACTTGTTCCAATTTTTGTGAATAATGTGTTTGATTATATTAGCACCAGTGTTATATTGTAAAACTAGATCCCTGGGGTAATCAGTATTGCCCCTGTCTTCCTTAACATCAACCATTTGGTCAATCATCTGATGGTTAGACAATGTCAGGTCATTTGGTTAATTTGGCATGTTAGTGTAATGGAGACCATTTAAACCAATCCCTAATAAAGGAACATATCTAGTTCCCCAGCCTCTATAAATATCATAATCAAAGTGAATAACAATGGTGACAGCAGACAGCCTTGCTTTGTGTACCTTTAGTGAAGGGAGTTGATTATGAGACATAAGAACCTATTTTCTGTATGCAAGTGATTTTTAATATCAATTTTTTATAAGTTGCTGAAGGTCTACTGAAAAATTACATGCTTGTAATATTAATGAAAGATAATCCCAATTAACCATATCAAACCCACTGTTAATATCTAAACTTACTAAAGTCAAATAGTCCTTTAGATTACTTGTATAGTCAATTATGGTTAACGTTCTTTTGATATTATCATAGATATTCTTATTTCTTATAAAAACAGTTTGGTCATTATTAATTAAATACGGCAGGAATTGTTCAATTCTTCCTGCTATAACAGACATAAATAATTTGTAATTGATGTTTAATAATGAAATAGGTCTATAAGAGGTACAGTTAGTATTTGGTTTGTAAGTTCAAGCATCAATATGGGTTTATCAGTTATTTCAAATGTTTTGTTTATTTTTAGTGTATTTTTTAATAAAAGCTTTTATTTCTTGTGGAACCAATGTTGGTTTAGAGTAATTAATTTTAATAAAATATATTCTAAATTCTCTACGAATATCTTCAATTGCAGTAACTTTTTTCTTTTTATTCTCAGTATATAACTTTTAATGTGATTTGATTTAATTATTATTTTAGTCCTTGAATCAAGTTTACATAAAGATTTTGGATTTATTGAGTAATTTGTTAGTTTAATCTTTTCAACATTTATTTTAATTTTATGATTTAGAATTTCTAAATATTTATTTTGTAATTCATTAACTTCTTTCTAGTTGGCCTATGCCTAAGGCCGTCTATGGTTCTAACTATCCTACCCCATGTGGAGTATATAATTCCTGACTTAGATAGCAGTTCCATCCAAGTCATCCTATTCAACAAAAGAAGCAGAATTAATTCATCTCCACCATTCCATGACTATGTCTTTAAATAAATATTATATAAATAGATAAAAATATCTACGTAGCATTTTGCATGTGTTGAAATAACTCTTATTTTAATCTAAATTTATATGAATTAAGCATTCTATTACTTATGGTATTAAGAAGCTCTATAGCAAGTGTTTATATAAGACTATTTATTCATGTAATGCAATATTTCCTAAAAAATGCATTTAATAATAAGATTTAACAAAATATGATGTGTATAAAAATATTAGATCAAAAAAGTTTTAAAATAATCTTAACAAGATAGGAACTAAATTAGTAAACAATTTTGTATAAAACCTATGTAACTAAATCTGGTTTGAAACACTCAGTAAGGATGTTTACTTTACGTTCATATGCAAATACAATAAGATGGTTCCAAAAAGAAGCTTATGTAATAATCTAATTAATCAAATCTACTAATACTGAAATAATTCTCCATCACACAAATCAGATCAGAATTCATACTCTCTGAGAGCTCATCTGTAACAAAGCATATTATATTATTGAATAACTGCAACTTTGCAGATGTTCAGGGATATATCAGATCTCGAATTAAATAGGAGAAGCATTATAATAATTTCTTAAAGGTCAGTCCAATAATTAATATAGTACAGTTCTTGATAGATGCTGTCAAATGGCATGTTAAACAGATTAACAAAAAACAAATAAAAAAATAATGCAAGTATTGACCATAATAACCATGTCTGAATGACCAAGGGGATATTTGTTTATAGATATTTCCTTATGTTAATTCAACAAATATGCTTATGGAACATAAAATATTAAAATATGTTTTAATGTTTTAGAAAGAGTAAATCTATATACCCAGTGTTTCCATAAGTAATCGTATTTTGCTTACGTGCATTTCATGATTAAATAAAAATCAAAGTAAATCATCAGTTTATTATTTAAGATGCTCAGACACCTATTGCAAAATATTGTGTGAGACAACATTTAAATAGTATTAAAAGAAGATGTTATCATCACTGAACTGCACATTTAACTGTCATTTATTAGTTAACACAGAACCTAAACTTTTATGAATTTTTCAAATCTAAATTGTGATAAATGACAGAGTATGCCTTTCTTTGTATATGAATTCACAAGTGCCAGAAATATATATCATAAAGACATGTACATATATAAGCATTAGTGTTATTCTCTGCCACAGAATTTAAAACATTTCAATATAATTTATTACAAGGCATACTTCTCAACCCCCACAGCAGAAAACCCCATCAAAGCTCAAGAAGATGGGGGACATAGGACCAAAACCATAAACAGGCCCTAAGTGCTGTTTTGGTAAACCTAGAAAACAACTATAGGAATAAATTTCGCATCAATACACAGTCCCTGAAGATTTATTGATGATAGACCCAAATATATATATATATATCAACATTTGATGTCATCAATCCTCAGCTCATCTCAGCAGACTAGGTCAGTTATGCTTTTCATCATGAACAAATATATATTATTTATCATTCTGTCTGTAGCAGGAGTTGGCTATTACATCATTTAATAGTCCTGAACAAATTACTGTATCAGCTCAGTGGATGCTGTTGTCAGTAGGAACATCATATCTACCTTTACCTCTGCAAAATTAGTGATATCCTACACTGACTATTATGACTGGTAAGTATGGACCCTTTAATTTCTTCTGCCTCTCTCTCTTTTTTCCCCCTCTTTCCTCCATTTTTCTCTTTTAAGTCTGAATTTGTCCTTCTTCAAGCAATCACTTAAACATCAGTATAACAGCAATATCTGTGAGGAATTTTTAACAGCCATATGTACCTTGATTACCAGCCCATAGTCTCATGAATATAACATAGAGCAAATGCATGAATTGAGAAGACGTCTTCCAACCTCCTGCAGATTGGCTAGACACAGCATATTCTCAGTATAATATATCCAGTAAGTGAGAAACTCTGCAACAGTGTCCCACTCTTTACTTCAAATTTTGTGGTAAATTCCCATAGACCTTTGTTAAAAAGCATTGATCCTAGCTATCAAACATTAAGACTCCACACAAACCATGAATACCAAAGTAACACAGGACATTGTCATGTAAAAAAAAAAATCTATGCATAAAATGAAGTCATCAACATGAAAATGCACACCACCTGTGCAGAAGAAAGTGTAACTTCCATTAGTTACATCAAAAACATCAAGTCTTAACAACACAACTTCTCGCCTAATTTCTGATAATTCAACCTTACTTCAACATCCACAACAGCATCAAGGAAGTGACGTCCAATGAATCACAACTGTACATTTGCAAACAAAAATACCATGTTTTATTATCTGCACAAGGCAATGTATGTCTGCAACCCCTCAACCTCTCCCAGACCCAATGAGCAATGCCTTACAAGAATCCACCAAAAATTTCTAAACATGTGAGCCAAGCTGACCTTCATTAAAATCACTATAAAGTTCAAGACTGTAACATATATAATCAATTCAACAAACTCCATATAAAAAGAGATCCGGGCTGATAAAGTAATGAAGCACCTTTTTTGCAGATTGTTTACATGTGCTAACTGTAAATGTCAGCTAGTCTTTAGTATTCAAGATTCACAATTAAATATCAATAATGAATGGATATATGTTGTCAGTATCAAAATACTAATGTATCATTTATATTAAGTCTGACAGTAATTTTCACCACACCTCTTTTTAAACAGCCTGGGAAGTGAATTAATGCGGCATAGCAGTGTATTACATTACAGGAAGCTTTCTAAATACAGCGTGAAGATGAAATGGTGAAAAAAATGAGTGTATGCTGTCACTATCAAAATTATATATATATCTATATGTATATATATATATATATATATATATATATATATATACATATATATATATGTGTATATATATATATATATATATATATATATATATATATATACATATATATATATATATATATATATATATAAAATGTATTACTTAGATCTGATGTTGTAAATCTTTATTTATTCTTTACTGTTAGGACCTCGGTTCTGTCTTCGGAACTGATATGGCTATTTCCCAGCTTGTGCAATCCAAAAACTCTCAGCTAAGAACCTACCCATAATGCCCATCTCCTAGAAACTCCAGATCTCGTTTGCCACATTCCTAGTCAGACGTGTTAGCCATCTCTCTCAAGCTAAGTAGTAATTTTGTTGTTTTTATGACAGTTTTTCTTCTGAATTTCAAAATTTTTAGTCAAGTTAGTCTTTTATCACCATTGCCTATAACCTAGGCCTATTTCCTACCCTTTTTCTTGGTAATTTAATTTTTTACCTCTTTTGACTGTCCCTCTCTCCTGTCTTTGACAGGCCCCTTTTACTAGTGGTATTCCTTGACATAATTCCACTGGTATTTCTTCCTTAATTTTTTCTACAGGATAGCATTGTTTCACTTACCATGTCAGACAAAGCTAAGTTGGGTTTTAAACAGTGTGACAAGTGTGGACGTAAGATGCCTAACTCAGATACACATGTTCGTTGTGTCTACTGTTTGGGTGTGGATTATTTGAAAGCTGATTGTGTCATTTGTGTTGTTTTTTCTAATCGGACACTAGCAGAATGTAAGAATAAACTTATTTTAAAAGGTTTACTCAAGACACCTTTCTTGGAGGCTCTGTCTGGGTCGGAGGTCTCACCCCCTCCTAAGACCAAAAAATATAATGAAAAATGGAGTCACTCAGTTCCTGTATCTCCGTCAGTTTTGGAACCGAGTCAGCTCCATGCTTCACCGGTGCCCTCGGTGCAGACCTCTTCGGCACCAGGATCTGTGTCCTCTCCCTCGGTGCTGACCATGGCATTCACTCCTATCTCGGTTCCAAACACAGCACCACCAACTTCAGTGCCATCTTTGGTTCCTCCATCGACTCTGATGACTGTTCATGCCTTGGCTCCATCCTTGTCCACGGTGCTAACCCTTTCCTCAGCTCCATGGGCTCTGATCACTGTACATACCTCGGCACCATCCCCAGCCATGGTGCCAACAGTTTCCTCGGCTCCATGGGCTCCAATGACTGTACATGCCTTGGCACCATCCCCGTTCACAGTGCTGACAGCTTCTTTGGCTCCATCAGCTCCAAAATTCGATTACCTGCCAAGGACAAGATATTCTCCTACTTATGACCCTTTCTCTGGGCAGAGGTTTAGTCCCTTTCTAGAAAGACCTGATTACCCTTCTGCAGCCTCTTTTAGATCCACTAGGAGTTATTCTGAGCTAGACCTAGTGCGGGTTGTGGACCAGCTTCTGGTAGCTAGGGGATTGCCCATTCCAGCTAGACCTTCTGTCCCTCCTGGCTCGGAATCTTGTATCTCATCTCCCCCTGCATATCCTCCCCCAGCACCCACTTCAGCACATACTGTCTCGGCTCTGACAGCAGTGCCTCCCCTGTTGGCACCCACCACCCTTGCAGCATCGGCTACGATGGAGCCGATGCTTTCTCGGAGCGGTGCTTGGACTGTCCGTACCTTGGTACCTAATCCGGCACCTATTTTCTCACTGGCACTGTCTATGTTCATGGTTCTGATGGCTTCCAGTTCTCTCGTAACCCCTCAACTGGAAGTGGGCTCGGGTGGGCCTGCTGTACAGGTGATGGATAGGGCCCTTCACACCAAAGGCTCACAACCAGCCCCTAGGACACCAGTATCAGAAACCCCTGTGAAGGGAACCCCTTCTCCGGAGTCCTCCTCAGAAGATCCCACTGGAGAGCCACCCCTGGAAGAAACGGTGCAAGAGGAAGCACCTTCACTCCCAGGAGGAATCTATCACAGAAGACACTGATTGTGATGAAGGAGAAGGGTCCCCACGTTCTCCCACAGATGACATTTCATTCGGAGACATTCTCAAAATCCTCAAACAGCAGGGGAAATGGATGTCCTCTAACCCTTCTTCTGAGGAATTGGTGTTTCTGAAGGCCTTCCGTGCCTAGCCATCTACTTCCTAGGTGACGCCACCAGCAAATGGTCTTGTTAAACTAATTGTGGAGTGTGCCTGGAAGGCCCTGGACAATATAGAACCTGTCCCCCAGAGGCCGGACAAAATTTTATCTACACCTGAAGACCAGCCCCACTGGTCCAAGCAGCTGACAGTTGATTCTATGGTCATGGCGGCGGCCACCAAGAGAAAACTGGCAGGAGATAGTTCCACTGTCCATCCTCCAAACAGGGAGTCCCAGACCATGGACAGACTAGGGAAGTGGATCTATGCTCCAGCGACTTTTGCCATTCGGTCGCTGAATTATTTGGCACATTTTACTCACCTCCAAAGAGACCTAATTTCTGAAATGTCTTCTTCTTTGGTAGGGGTACTGCCTGATGAGGTGTGTGACACTGTCACCTCACAGCTATCTACTCTTGAATCCATCTCAAACTCCTCGATGTGTTTGATATCTCACACTGCCGAGGGGGCAGCTTGAGCTGCCGCATCTGGTGTTGTCATGAGACGTAATGTTTGGATGTGGTTATGTGATTTCGCAGACCCCTTTACATCTTCCTTCGTTAATGCACCTGTCGGTGAATATGTACTTTTTGGACCCAAGGTACGTGACACACTTATACATAGTGAGAAAGATGGAAAGACCTTGTGTGCTGTGGGCATATACTTTTCCAACTCCCAGAGGCCCTACTCCAGGAACCAGAAGGGGGGAAAGATATGGTTCAAGAAATCCCAAGGATCCTTTTGTGACACTTGTGGTGAGAAATCCCCCAGGGCAGAGGGCACTACTCATATGGAAGACGCCCCTTTCAGGGTAGAGAGGGTCCATGTAACCAGGGAGCCAGAGATTCTGTCTCCGGCAGACCCTACCAGTGCTCCTGAGCAGCTGCCCAATTGCTTTCCTCTGGAAGCAGTCGGGGGTTGTTTCTCTCTGCATCTACCAGCCTGGCATCTTATTACTACACATGTTTGGGTGCAGAGAAGACTATCCAGAGGCTACCAAATACCTTTTGATCTAACCCCCAGACCCATCAAATGAATCCCCGCTGTACCACACAACCAGAGGGGATTAGCAGCCTTATAAATAGAAAAACTGCTAAGAAAAAGAGTCATCCAACCAGTTCCACCAGAACATTCAGGATCCGGGTTTTACTTGAGGTTCTTTTTAGTGCCAAAAAAAGACAGGGGACTGGAGATAAATCCTGGATCTCAGCCTACTGAACAAATTTATCAAATCTCAAAAATTCCAGATGGTCACAGTACAGTTCATTCTTCCCTTCCTAGGGAGGGACAATTGGATGTGTTCTATAGACCTACAGGATGCGTGCTACCACATAAAGATGGATCAGTGCTCCCAGAGGTTTCTCCGTTTCCAATTGGGAGCCAATCACTACCAGTTCAGGGCACTGCCATTCGGTCTCTCAACAGCCCCATGAGTGTTCACCAAATGTATGGCAGTTGTGGTAGCTCATCTTCAACTACAAGGATTCCAGGTGTTTCCCTATCTAGACAACTGGCTCCTTACCACTCCGACCAGGAATCTCATAGTCTGTGGTCTTTCTTGCACTAAAGATCTCATTCTCCGCTTAGGGATTACAATCAACAAAGCAAATCTCAGATATCTCCAACAAAGACACTGGAATTTATTGGAGCGGTCTTCAACACACCATCCTGTCAAGCTTCTCTCCCCCTCACAGGCTTTTGAAAATAAGACACCAAATTCAAGACCTTCTTCCTGACACGTTTGTACCAGCATGTCTTGTACTGCAACTCTTGGGCTCCATGGCAGCTGCCATTACCTTCGTACCACTGGTGAGACTGCACATGAGAATCCTGCAGTGGCTCCTTTCCGCACAATGGTCATTGTTGACCCACCCACTCAACCACATGATACGCCTTATGAACCGTTGCAAGGAGGAAATGCTATGGTGGATGGAGCCACAAAAGAATCTTTGGTGTCAACCATTCTGTCTTCCCCAACCCACAGCCACAGTGACTATGGATGCTTTACTATTAGGGTGGAGGGGACATTTCCAGGAAAGACCATCCAAGGCACCTGGACCCCCTTTGAGGCCAGCTTGCACTGAGGGCAGTTCTCTTAGCATTGCAAGCGTTACATGCATCCCTGCCTTCGGGGACCATTGCAATTCAGTCAGACAACATGTCAGTCGTCTGGTATATCAACAAGCAAGGCAGAACCAGATCTTACCCCCTGTGTCGGGAAGCCATGAGGATTTGGCACTGGGCGATAGTTTCCAATCGCTTTCTTATAGCAACACACATTCCTGGGAGTTCCAACCTTATTGTGGAAAATCTGAGCAGGAAAATCCTGATGTCTCATGAGTGGTCCCTCAATCCTGTAATAGCGGCTCGGATCTTCCAACATTGGGGCAAGCCTTGCTGCGACCTGTTTGCTTCTCCCCTGAATTACAAGTACAGGAGCTATTTTGCCTTGATTCCCCCTCAGGGGGAACCACCGAGTTATGCTCTAACACACGATTGGCCCCCGGGTCTTCTGTATGCCTTTCCCTCATTTCCCCTGATTCCAAAATTTCTCCAGAAAGCTCAGAGGTTGAAAAGCAAACTGATCCTCATTGCTCTCTACTGGCCACATCAAGTCTGGTTTCCGTTTCTGTGGCCTCATCTGATTCACAGCCTGTGGATCCTGGATCATTCCCAGGACCTGTTATCCCATCCTCAGGGATTGATTCATCCAAACCTGCACAGTCTGAAGCTCACAGCCTAGTTCCTCCACTTCCAATGATTGCTAGACTGCCTGACATACAATCTCCTGTTCGTGAAATTCTTCTGGCCTCATACAAACCTTCCACTAGAAAGGTTTATTCTAGTAAATGAACTAGGTTCTCTATTTGGGCCAAAGACCAGAACTTAGACCCTTTCTCCATGCCTATTCAAAAGATTCTGCAATACTTGACTACTCTCCTGCATGCAGGAGCCTCAGCTTCAACGATCACTGTACATTTAGCAGCTATCACCAATTTTCATAATGGTCTTGAAAATTCTTCAGTTATGTCACAGCGCCCATGCAAGACTTTTTTGAAGGGAGTATTACATGTTAAACCTCAGGTCAAGCCTCCCTTAGATCCCTGGGACTTGACTCTGGTGCTTAAGTCTTTTACAGGCTCTCCCCTTGAGCCCTTTGATTCATGTGATTTGAAATTTTTGTCTTGGAAAACCATACTTCTAGTAGCACTCACCTCAGTGATAAGAGTATCTGAGCTGCAGGCCTTGAGTGTCAAGAGTCCTTACTTGATCTTCCATACAGATAGGGTGTCCCTTCATACTGACCCTTCCTTCTTGCCAAAGGTCATTTCTGTTTTTTCCATTAATCAATCTATTGACCTGCCGGTTTTCTTCCTAAGGCATTCTAACAGAGGGGAGTACCTTTTGTACACCCTTGATGCACACCGAGAGCTTCGTTGTTATTTGGACAGGACTAAATCTTTCAGGAAAACAGACCAATTGTTTGTGGCCTTTGCAGGACCCAGATTGGATGAACCTGTTTCCAAAGTGACCTTATCCTCTTGGCTTAGAAACGTCATTACCTTTATCTACCAACAGAATAAGCTACCCTTATCTTCCAGAATAAAGTCTCATTCTACCAGATCTATGGCTACCTCTGTAGCTTTTCATTCCAGAGCGTCTATGGATGATATATGTGCAGCAGCGACATGGGCAAGACCTCATACCTTCATATCTTATTACAAATTGGATTTGGCCTCCAGGGGATGAGCATCTTTTGGTTCTATGGTGCTCAGGAATATCTTTCCTTAGGACCACCCAGGACTCAAGTAGCTGGGGACTCGGTCCTAACAGTAAATAATAAAAGATTTACAACATCAGATAAAGAAGTTATGTCTTACCATAACATTCCATCGGAGTTGTAGATCTTTATTCATTCTTTACTTCCTGCCCTCCTTCCCCCTGCCAAGACTCCTGGTGGTCTTCAGGTACTCCTGGTTAGGGTATTTGCTCAGACATAGCCTCCTACCTTTTTCCTATTACTGCATCTTTATCTAGGGTGGGCAAACTCGATCTGGAGTATCTACGAGAGGGGGCATTGTGGGTAGGCTCTTAGCTGAGAGTTTTTGGCTTGCGCGAGCTGGGAAATGGCCATATCGGTCCCGAGGAACAGTAAAGAATGAAAAAAGATCTGCAACTCAGATGGAACGTTATGGTAAGACAACTTTTTTTTATCAAACCTTATTATTTTTCCATCTAGTTTGATGGGAAATTTTGACCATACTGTTTTGAGAATCAATTCTTTATCAAGTGATGAAAAAATATCTTACAATAACAGATCTTGGCATAGAGTTTTTATCAGAAGGAGTCACTGTGAGAGAACTATGTGATGTGAAGTTGTTCAATCTCACCTTTCATTCTTTACTGATAGATTCCGGCCAATTGCAAAGCTCGAGGTCTTCAAATAGCTCGAGGCCAATTCCCAATCCCATGATGCACCTGTGAATTACCTCAGATCTAGTTTGCTGCTGCAACAGATCGGAGGTTCTGAATTAGCTCGGGTTAGATAAGAAAATATTTTTCATTAAAAATTCTATAAAAGTTTTTGATAGTATAGTTAGTTAGCTAGGTTTGTTTATAAAGCTCTTATAGCTTTTAGTGTGCTGTTCCCTTCCCTTTAACTGTTTTCAAATATTTCTAATTGGTCTCTTTTTGGCCTAGTTAGTTGTAGGTCTTATAGGTGTCTAGCCTTCGAGTTTTTTATGTAAGGCTTAGTTCAGTAAACCTGTGTTTATATAGAGAAGCTTATTGCCTTTCCTTCTCTCAGCTTGTGACCTTTTGTCACATTTCTTAGATAGTGGTGTGGTCTGTCTAGCCTTTTTGTATTTATAAGGCTTAGTCTTTGTTACTGTCTAATTTACAGTGTACTCTACTTATTTAGATAACATTGTTATTTCTCAGCAGCTATCTTGTTGGCATAGTCTGCTTTGTGTGACTTCACATATTGTGTGTGTGTGTGTGTGTGTGTGTGTGTGTGTGTGTGTGTGTGTGTGTGTGTGTTTTAGCCTGTTTTTATTAAGGCTTACCGGCTATCCTTTCTCTTTGGAGAAAATTTACTATTGTTTTTTGTGTGGCAGTAAATATCTCTAACTTTATTATGGCAGATCAAGACAAGCACCCCATATCTGGGTTCAAAAAGTGCCTTAAGTGTGGCCAGAAAATGTCAGTTACAGACAATCATGTCAACTGTGTTTATTGTCTAGGGGCTCTGCATTTGCAAGACAGTTGTGCCATTTGTCATTCCTTCTCCTCTAGGGTCCTGCAGGAAAGGAAGAGGAAACTAATCGATAGAGGCTTACTGAAGCTTTCCTTTCAGGAAGCTTTGAGTGACCAGGATGGTTCCAGTCGGTCTTCAAAGTCTTCCAAGACTTCAGACTCAAAAAAATTGAAGAAGTCATCGACTTTGGCTCCACTGCCTTCATAGCCGACAGTCTTTTCCTTTTGGAGCCGGTCCCCTGTCTTGGAACCGGTCTCTGAAGCTCCGATGAATCCTATTCTCCAGTTGGTACCACCTTCAGTAAGATCATCTCGATCATCTATCAGCCTGTCGGATCTGGCTTGGATCGTGTGGTACAGAAGCTGTTGTCGGCACTGGCATTAACCAAAATATTATCAGCTTCAACCCAAATGGCTTTGGAGCTGAAGACCATTGCACCGATTGTTACTATTCTTCCTCTGAGCCATGCTGGTCCTTCGGAGCTAGAGGAGGCAGACCTGATGTTAGTGGAACCCTCGGAGCCAACGCCTGCTCCAGTGTCTTTGGCTCCATGTACTCTGACGTCCTTAGTGCCAATCGAGGACTCTAAGAGTCGACACTCTCTGGTCGGGTCTGGGGAGGACAGTCGAACTGACTTGTCGGTTCTGACTTTGTCTCTCTTGGCCTTGGTTCGGATGAGCTCAGCTCCTACCTCGGGCTTGGAGCCCACTGTCCCGGTGCTGGGGTGTTGACAGTTTCCTCAGATCTGTCAGCTCCCTCACATTGCAGCAGAGGTGCTTTCGATGCCATGAGGAGAGTCATGTCTGCCAGGACATCCTCGACCACGGGACTGCCCTCCTCCTCCCCAAAAGTGCCTGTGTCTGCTTCTGCATCACATGTCCTGACCAAGCATAGAGACCCTGAGCCTCAGAAAACCCCAATGGGTGGCCCCTGCTCTTCTGAGACCTCACCAGAGGCCCCCACTGATGAGGTTCCCAGGAAGAAATTGTGCAAGAGGAAGCACCTAGAGTCCAGTCCCTGCAGGAGTCTCTCACATCAGATACTGACTTAGATGAGTCAGAAGGGTCCCCACGGTCCCCTTCTGAGATATCTCATTCGCTGAGATACTTGAGATCCTTAGGCAGAGGGGTGACTGGCAGTCCAGAAGCCCTACTGTGGATGAGTCAATTCTCCTGAAGGCTTTCGGGTCTCAGCCCTCCACCTGTTGGGTGATTCCGCCCTTTGATGAGCTGATGCAGCTGGTCTCACGAAGGGCTTGGGAGTCTCCAGATTTTATGGAGCCTGTTTCCAGTAGGCCTAATAAATTTATTTCAGCCCCAGTTGACAAAACATTTTTAACTAAAGGTGTTCTGGTTGATGCCATGGTGGTGGTGGTGGCCACCAAGAAGGAAATGTCTGACACTTCCTCGTATATCCATCCTCCTAACAGAGACTTCATTATTATGGATTGATTTGGGAAGTGCATGTTCAGTTCAGCGACCTTTGCTCTCCTTTCGCTGAACTACTTAACCCATTTTACTAGGTTGCAAAGAGATCTCCTTACTTGATTGATTCGAAGATATGGCAGCTCGAATGTAGGAACCAACAAACCAAACCGAAAAATCCAAAATAGGATAAATGTCCACTTTATTCTACCACATGAACCAAAGCAAAACACGGTACACAAGTGTTGTTAACCTAGGTTTCATCTTAATACTAAAGACTTCTTAAGTCTTTAGTATTAAGATGAAACCTAGGTTAACAACACTTGTGTACCGTGTTTTGCTTTGGTTCATGTGGTAGAATAAAGTGGACATTTATCCTATTTTGGATTTTTCGGTTTGGTTTGTTGGTTTCTTCTGCCATATCTTTCGAATCAAGTGGTTGTGTGGTTCCTTAGTTTGTATCTAGATCTCCTTAAGGAGTTCGGAGATAGTCTTCAGGGTACAGTAGCTGCGGCAGCTTCCGACAAAGTTATTGCCCAGCTTTCTACCCTAAATTCTATCATCAACTCATCCATGCCCCTCATATCTTAATATCTTATGCAGCTGATGGAATGAGTAGGGCAGTGGGTACAGGAATTGCTCTTAGGAGACATTCCTGGATGTGCTTGTGTTCCTTCACAGAACCTTTCAAGTCTTCCTTCATGAGCACTCCCGTTTATGGCTCGTCCCTTTTCGGGCCTAAAGTGAAGGAAACCTTAACCAGGTGTGAACAGGACGGAAAGACACTGTCTGCCATCGGGGTCCATTTTTCCACCCCTACCTGACCATACCCTGAAGGTCAAAGGGGAGGAAAAATGTGGTTCCGAAAAGCCCGAGGAGCCTTTCAGGGCACACTTGGTGAACCCCCCTCCAGGGGCAGAGGAGGAGGTAATAATGGAAGATGCAACCCTCGTGGCAGAGGGGGTCCGCAACACGAGGGTGACAGAGATCACTTCTCTGGGACACCCTACCAGCGCTCCTGAGAGGAGGCCCGAATGTCCTGCTCTGGAGGCAGTCGGGAGTTGCTTATCTTTGTACAGAGACGCCTGGCTCAATATAACAAAAGACAGCTGGGTACAAAGTATAATTTCCAGAGGATACTTCATACCATTCGCCACACCCCCTCCAATCATAAGACGAATCCCGGACGTTACACCCAGTTACAGGGATCAAGCAACAGTAGAGGTCCAAACGTTGCTAAGAAAAAGAGTCATCCAACCAGTTCCAGCAGACCAGACAGGATCCGGAACTTACTCAAGATTTTTTTTTTTGGTTCCAAAGAAGACGGGGGACTGGAGACCCATATTGGACCTCAGCAGACTGAACCAATACATAAAGAAAGAGAAGTTTTGGATCGTCACGCTTCAGTCTATACTTCCCTTTGTAGTGAAAGACAATTGGATGTGCTCGACAGATCTCAAGGATGCGTACTACCACATAAAAATGGCCAGACCATCCACAGATCACCTGCGCTTCTGTCTGGCAGCCAATCACTATCAGTTTTGAGCCATGCCCTTTGGTCTCACTACAGCCCTCAGAGTGTTCACCAAATGCATGGCAGTGGTCACAGCTCACCTCGGTTGTCTAGGATTCCAGGTGTTTCCATACCTAGATGATTGGCTCCTTATCGCCACCACCAGGCATCAACTCATTCAGGCCAGGGAGTCCACTCTGTCACTCTGCAATCATCTGGGCATTACACTCAACTCGGGAAAAATCTGCCTTGTCACCATCACAGCATATCGTTTTTATAGGGGCAGAATTGGACACCACTACCACCACTCTAAGGCTTCCAATAGAAAGAGTCTCTCTTCTTCGTCAACATGTCAGTATCCTGATATCAATGGACAAAGCACCAGCATCAGAAGTTCTGAAAGTATTAGGCATAATGGCAGCAGCAATTCTAGCCATACCACTTGCTCGTATGCACATGAGAATACTTCAGTGGCTATTGTTCACTCAATGGTCTTACCAAGAGCTCACCATGAATCACGCCATAATGATCACAAATTCTTGCAAGAAGGACCTTCAGTGGTGGTTAACCTCACTTCATGTCATGATAGGACGTCCATTTGTGCTACCCCCTCTAGCAGCCACAGTGAGCACGGATGCTTCCCTGATAAGGTGGGGGGGCATTTTCTGGGAAAGAATGCCCAAGGCACATGGACCGATCAAGAGACACATCCGCATATCAGTGTCCTGGAGATGAGAGCATTACTTTTGGCATTGCAGTACTTTCAGGACTCTCTCCCTCTGGGTACGACTGCGATTCAGACAGACAACATGTCGGTGGTCTGGTACTTGAACAAACAAGGAGGAACCAGGTCTTACCCCCTTTGTTGAGAGGCTGTCAGAGTTTGGAAGTGGGCTGTTTCCACCCAGTGCTTTCTGTTAGCAACACCCATCCTGGGGAGATCCAACATTGTTGCCCCATGAGTGGTCCCTCAAGAAAGAAATTGCAGACAGGATATTTCACAGGTGGGGCCAGCCTTGCTGCAACCTTTTTGCCAGTCACATAAACACATAATGCAGAAGCTACTTTGCCCTCATTCCCCCTCTGGGAGAGGCCCCAAGGGACACACTCATGCACGATTGGCCTCCGGGTCTCCTCTATGCATTTCCACCAATCTCATTGATACCCAAGGTTCTACAGCAAGGAAAATCCCTGGGAAGGACCATCATTCTTATAGCCCCTCATTGGCCTTGTCAGATTTCGTTCCCCTTCCTTCCACCTCATCTTTTGCAGGATCCTTGGATCCTGGACCCAGTTCCAGACCTTCTGACACACCCGTTGGGGGACCTTCATCCTTCTCTGCAGTCGAGGCTCCATAACCTTTCCAATGAGGCAAAACAGATCCTTTTGTCCTCTCACAAATCTTCTACCAAAAAGCTATATTTTAGCAAATGGAAGAGATTTTCTATATGGGCCTCAAAAAATAATATTGATTCTTACCAAGCCCATATGGCTTCCATTTTAGAATTCTTGAGTATGATTTTCAATGAAGGAGCTGCAGCAGCAACAGTTCGGGTACAGTTGGCTGCTATTTCTAATTTTCATCTTGGATTTGAAGGTTTGAATATCATGTCCACAAGTTATCCAAAGCATTTCTTAAAGGGACTTTTCATATGAGACCTCCTGTGAAATCTCCCTATTCTCCATGGAATCTAAATTTTATGCTTTCACATATAATTCTCCCGCTATTTGAGCCAGCTTCATCTTGTGATCTCAAATTTTTGTCTTGGAAGACCATCTTTCTGGTAGCTATTACTTCTGCCCACAGAGTGTCAGAGCTTCAGGCTTTATCCATCAAGCCTCCCTATTTGATATTTCACCCTGACAGAGTATCACTTAGAACGAAATACCTCATTCTTGCACAAAGTTTGCACTGAAACCAATCTCAACCAAGTTATTCATTCTAACCATTTAGAGTATATGCTGCACAAACTAGATGTTTACAGACATCTCAGATTCTATTTGTATAGAATGATTTTAGGAAATCAGACCAGATTTTTGTTTCATTTTCAGATTCCAGAAAAGGGAGACCAGTGGCTAAAACTACTCTGTCTAAATGGTTATCTGATTGTATCACCTTTGCCTATTCAGCTGCCAATATACCTTTGCAACACAAGATTAAAGCTCACTCAACCAGAGCAGTTTCTACATCATCTGCCTTTTCTGCCAGACTTCCTATTGATAATATTTGTGGCCTCCAGGGACAGGGCCTCCTTTGGATCCACAGTCCTAAGAAATATACTCCCGTGAGCCACCCTAGATTGATGGTGCTTGGGATGCTACCCATCAGTAAAGAATGAACGGCAAGATTGAACAACTTCACATAAAGAAGTTATGTACTTACCATAATGTTCCATGCGAGTTGTTCATCTCACCTTCATTCTTACGTCCCCCCCTTCTACCCCCTCCTGGGCTGATAGATGACCAAGATGCTGGTTCCATCCTGGTTACTCAAACCTCCTCTTCCATTTCTCTAGGAATGTAAGAATGATATATGATATTAGTATACGCAGCAAAAAGATCTGAGGTAATTCACAGGTGCATCATGGGATGGGGACTTGGCCTAGAGCTATTTGAAGACCTCGAGCTTTGCAATTGGCCGTATCGGCGTCGTGGGATCGGCTCCGAACCCATCAGTAAAGAACGAAGGCAAGATGAACAACTCATATGGAACATTATGGTAAGTACATAACTTCTTTTCTTTTGACATTGCTTCATTCAAATCAAGTATTTTAGGAAGCCATGAAGTTAAAACGTTTATCATACTGTTACATTCAATTTTCTCTGGGAGTCTAAAATTCCGGATATTATTTCTTCAGGATCTGTCCTCCAGATCATCTACTTTACCTAAAAGAAGCGTATTCTGTTTTAACAAAAATTCAGTATTATTTTCATCTTCTGACAGTCTTTTTTCAATATTATTTAAGGATTCTTCCATTCCAGACATTTAGTTTCTGCTGATTAAGAGACTCTTGGAACAATTCCATCTGTTTAGTACATCTGTCCATGAAATGTTCTATCTTGCTGTCCATTTTATCCATGTTAAAGACAACTCCTGTACATTGGTTAAGACCATTTGAAACTCCTTCTTTGATGCAGTTTCATGGGAGTTAGTTTTGTTTTGACTCATTTTACTTGTATGTGAATAGATATTTCTGGTATTTGTTTGACAGGAAAATACAGAATATTTTAAATGATTTGTATATGTTATTGAAGAGAATAACTTAAATTATTAACTTGTTATTAAAAAAAAAAAAAACACAGTTAAAAATTCCTGTCAGAAATAAGTTAAGAACAGCAGAGCTGAAGAATCTTGCATCTGTCTCCTCAGCATCCTGGCCATACCCCCTACAATGCATTTTCTGAATGCTATAAAGTCTGAAATGCAGATGCCTGTTATTTAGTGAATGCAGTCCTTGCTGATATGGTGGAAAGATACAAGTTTTACTAATAGAAATGCAATGAATATGAAATAAAATCAGGAATATTCTACCAAACGGAGGCTACTCTCAAACTAACTTGTACCTGTTAGCATAAGCAGTCCATTGTTCATAATATCTTGTTTGCTAATGTAGGAAAAATGGAGGAAAAAATTACTTATTGCCATCCAACACCAGCACATCCTATGAGATCTTATAAGCTGACTGTAGCGTTTGCTTTACCCACTGCTGTGGAACTTTTCACTCTTTCACTCCTAGCATAAGTGGAAAGTCATATCTCCTGACACCTGCAGTGTTCCCACCTGGGCAGTTTTTGCCTGAGCTAAAATTCTAAGACTACAGTTTTTCAAACATCCTGGAAACAAATGTGTGTGTATATATATATATATATACATATATATATATATATATATATACATATATATATATATATATATATATATATATATATATATATATATATATATATATATATATATATATATACACACACACACACACACACACACACACACACATATATATATATATATATATATATATATATATATATATATATATATATATATACATATATCAAAAACTATAAAAGTTACAACAGAAATTAAAATGCAAAAGTTATTCAACACACCATTATGTCAGCCAAACCTAATGGTAGTGTTTAAACAAGTAATCATACAGTAATATTTCTGTATTATAAATATACAAATATAGCAATAACCATGTGGGTAATGCTAATTACCCATGTTGGCATGGTTTGGTCCCGAGGCTTCGGGACCAAACAGCCAACCGTGGGTAAATTTAGCATTACCCACACCCAGAAGTGGTTATTGCTATTATATGACATTATTTAAGAAAAGAAACTATTACTTTTCTTAAATAATGGCATAGTATAATGCCTGTTTACTGCCCTTCCAGATGTCTGGCATCCATGCAGTTCTGATGTACTGCGCGCCTGAGCAGTACATCAGAGTTGCAAAACGGAGAAAGCAGGTCTCCGTTGCTTTTGTTTGCTATGTTAAATGAGTTTAACATAGCGAGACAGTTTGAAAATAAGCAACGGAGATGTCCGTTGCTTATTTTAAGATTGTCTCGCCATGTTAAACTCATTTAACATAGCGAAACAAAAAAAAGCAACGAGATCTTGCTTCCTCCGTTGCTTTTAAACACTGTCTCGCTATGTTAAATGGGTTTAACATAGCGAGACTTTAAAATAAGCAACGGAGATCTCCGTTGCTTATTTTGAAGCTGTCTCGCTATGTTAAACCCATTTAGCATAGCGAGACAGTGTTTAAACGAAGTTATACTAATGGAAAAAAGTCCGGGTGACCGGACCTTTTTCCATTAGTATAACTCGATTTACAACGGGCACGCTGGCCAATCAGCGTGCACGTTTTTCGGCGATCATGGTATAATAACTATTAATATCTCTCTAACTGTAGCAGATAGACATCAACTATCAGTGTGAATTTTGTTCATGCACATATGATCTTCAGTTTGTTGCAAAGCAGTTTTTTAGATGTTATTTCATTTTTTTTTCAATACATTTATTGAATTATCACTTGTGACATAGGCAAATTTTCATTTATACAAAAGTATTCAAATTGTATTAAATTAACATTAACAAACATTATACTTCACATATATTGCTACATGTCATATAACCTAAGCAACATTACATGAAGTATTCAATTCCTGTCCCCATTTTTTTTAAACAAGAAAGAGCTTTATTAAGCCATCACTTGTAACATAAGCAAACATACATTTATATAAATGAAAATGAACTAAATTTTATTTATTTATTTATTTATTGGCATTTGATTACTGGGAAAGTATACTGGGCCAAGAAGAAGACATTTTTAGTGGAGGCATGGGGAGAAAAGCTCACAAAAGCAGTTAGTATAAAATTACATAATATTGGAACAGTTTGTATTTAGAAGAAGCATAGTCATGACAGGCAGTATAGATACAATAAAACACATTATGAAAATGTAGGTGGTACAGAGAAATAATATAAAAACACAAGGCACTGAAGTAAATCCAAGGTACATATTCTGGTACCTTGGATGTACTGTAGTAGTACATTTTACATCACAAACCATACTAACACACTCCCAGTTGCAAACATTATACATCACTTATCATTTTGAGTCAAACATTACATTGCTCATTTAAGTTTTGCCTTCTTTTAAATCTCATTCCTTTCCTGTATGTATTGTTCTCACAATTCCCATTTTTTCCTATGTAGTTTGCTCCTACCCTTCTCTAAAGATCTCAATTCCAGTTGTTTTATCTCTGTTACTGTATTCACTACTTGTAATATAGTTGGTTTAGTTTTTCATTTCCATTTTCTAGTAATTGCTTTTATGGTAGCCACCATAATTAGACACAGCAAGGCCTTACCATGTCTAGACAATTCTAATTCCGTATCATAGCTCAGAAAAATCATCTCCCTCATCACACCGAACTGCCCAGCATCTCCAACAGTTCATCCTGCAGGGAATCCTTAAAGTTTGCCAACCCACCACACTCCCAGAAAATACGTTCTGAAGTACCTCTTTCTCCCCTGTCATACCCCCAACATTTGCTGTCTACCTGAGGAAAAATTCTCTGGAGTCTACTTGGGGTATAAAATATCTATGTAAATATTTCCAAGAAAAATCCTAAATCTTTTAGATTTCATTGCATATTTGGAAGACATACATATAGCCATCCGTTGTTTCTTTGTGAATTGCTTATCCAATCTCTCTTCCCAATCCTTTCTAACCTCCTCTGATTGATTCTTATAGTTATCATGCAATATTTTATTTGTTTTACTAATTATTCCTTTTTTTAAAGGCAGGTTCTGTTCTAGATTCTACTAAAAACTCTACCAGTGCTGGTCTTTCATTTAGGACCTCCCTATTTCTTTCTCTTTGCCTATACTCTGATATCAGTCCTTGATAGGGAAGGCACTCTCTAACCTGCAGTCCAAATAAATTATTGGCCTCTTCCCATTCTATTACCTTTCCCTCTAGTTATTAGCTCCTAATACCTTGGTTCCTTTGCCAGTTTTCTCCAATAAATTCCAGACCCCTCTTACCTCTTGGCCCTAATATCCTTAATTGCAGATGTCATTTAATTTTTGAGATATTTGTATAACTGTGATTTGTAATCATGTGTGTGTGTGTGTGTGTGTGTGTGTGTGTGTGTGTGTGTGTGTGTGTGTGTGTGTGCGCGCATATTTTAATGAACAAATAAATGTAAATATCTGCAAAGCAATGCCAGTTAGATATCAACTGTCAGTATAAAGTTTTTCCAGCATTGTGTATACTTACATTTGATACTCTGAAGTACCATGTAATCACCTTCTGATTAGAGTTATTGATATAATTATTAATATAAGGCATATATTCATGCAATTTCCAAACATAAGAATTTTTATGGTACTAAGTACCCCATTGGTCTGAGGAGCCTTTCATGTTCTCTGGTGACTGGGCATGTGAAATGTTGATCTACAATGTGTCTAAGTGTACAGTGCCCAAGATATTTAGAGAATATGATATTTATGCCCATATGCATATTTTTTTTTTTGATTGAGCAACTTTAAATATCTGCATATTTATAGCAGAGAAACAGGATCAGGATATATCAGTGTCAGCTTTTGCAGCATTATTTGCTTTCATTTGATACAATGAAGTACCATATATACTCCACCTGGGTCACAATATTAACAGAAATATTAACAGAGCACATATGTATAATTTGGCAAAAATAATTCATTCTTTCTTGCTTAATAATCACTGTATTTGGGTCAGTAAATATTATTGACCTGTGTGCTGAGCTGTCCTGTGAAATGATTGTGTGTATGTGCACACACCTGAAGTCCAGAATTAATCCAGTATTCCTATGCTTATCATCATCTTCTTCGGCTGTTCCCATTAGAGGTCACCACAGCGATCACCTGTTTCCATTTCTTCCTGTCCTCTGCATCTTGCTCTGTCACACCAGCCACCTGCATGTCCTCTCTCACTACATCCATAAACCTTATCTTAGGCCTTCCTCTTTTCCTGTTACCTGGTAGCTTCATCCTTAACATCTTTTTCCCAATATACTCCGCGATCCCTTCCTCAGCACATGTCCAAACCAATGTAATCTTGCCACACTTGGCTTTGTCTCCAAACCTTCCAACCTGGGTTGACCCTCTAATATACTTATTCCTAATCCTGTCCACCCTCGCCACACCCAGTGCAAATCTTAACATCTTTAACTCTGCCACATCCAGCTCAAACTCCTGCTTTTTGTCAATGCCACTGTCTCCAACCCATATAACATAGCTGGTCTCACTACCCTCTTGTAGACCTTCCCTTTCACTCTTACTGGTACTGCCTGTCACAAATCACTCCTGACACTCTTTCTCCACCCACCCATCCTGCCTGTACTCTCTTCTTCACCTCTCTTCCACACTCACCGCTACTTTGAACTATTGGACCCCAAGTATTTTAAACTCATCCACCTTGCCACCTCTACTCCTTGCAGCCTCACCATTCCTCTGTCCTTCCTCTCATTCACACACACACACATATATTATGTCTTAGTCTTGATAATCTTCATTCCTCTCCTTTCTAGAGCATACCTCCACCTCTCCAGGGTCTCCTCAACCTGTTCCCTACTCTCACTGTAGATCACAATATCATCCACAAACATCATAAACCATGGGTCTCCTGTCTGATCTCATCTGCCAACCTGCCCCATCACAATTGCAAATAAGAAATGCCTCAGAGCTGATCCTTGATGTAATCCCACCTCCACCTTAAACACATCCGCCACTCCCACCGCAGACCTCACCGCTGTCACACTACCCTGACATATCCTGTACCACTCTACATACTTCTAACACTCCTGACTTCCTCATACAATACCACAACTCCTCTCTAGGCACCCTGTCATATGCTTTCTCCAAGTCTACAAAAACACAATGCAACTCCTTCTGACATTCTCTGTACTTCTCCATCAACACTCTCAGAGCAAACATCACATCTGTAGTGCTCTTTTCCCGGCATGAAACCATACTGCTGTTCACTAATCATCACTTCCCTTCTTAACCTAGCTTCCACTACTCTTTCCCATAACTTCATGCTGTGACTGATCAATTTAATTCCTCTGTAGTTACTACAGCTCTGCACATCACCCTTATTCTTAAAAATCGGTACCAAAACACTTTTGCTCCATTCCTCAGACATCCTCTCACTTTCCAAGATTTCATTAAACAATCTGGTTAAAAACTCCACTGCCATTTCACCTAAACACCCCCATGCTTCCACAGGTATGTCATCTGGGCCAACAGCCTTTCCATTCTTCATTCTCTTCATAGCTATCCTTACTTTCTCCTTGCTAATCCATTGTACTTCATGAGTCACTATCCCTACATCATCCAACCTTCTCTCCTCTCATTCTCTTCATTCCTCAACCCCTCAAAGTACTCTTTCCATCTCCTCAACACACCTCCTCACTTGTGAGTATGTTTCATTATCCTTTATCACCTTTACCTGCTGCACATCTTTCCTAGCTCGGTCCCTCTGTTCAGCCAATCGGTACAGGTCCTTTTCTCCCTCCTTAGTGTCCAACCTTTCATACAACTCTTCATATGTCTTATCCTTAGCCTTTGCCACCTCTCTTTGCCATGCACCTCATCTCCTTATACTCCTGTCTACTTTCTTCATCTCTCTGACAATCCCACTTCTTCTTTGCCAACCTCTTTGCATGTATACTGTTCTGTACTTCCTCATTCCACCACTATTTCTCCTTCTCGTCCTTCCTCTTTCTCAATGTCATACCAAGCACCTTTCTAGTCGTCTCCATTACTAGCTCTGCTGTAGTTACCCAACTATTTGGTAACTCATCACTGCCACCCAGTGCCTGTCTT
>NC_056726.1:597019167-597076667 GCF_019279795.1 Protopterus annectens
TGTTGTCAAATGTTTGCCTCATCTTCAAAAGCCGCACTGATTAATATTTATCAGTTTTAGCAACACCTTTGCTGTTCTCATAGCTAGTATAGACATAAAACACTTTGTAATCATGGTTTTAAAATTGAAATGAGTCTGAAGTAACTTTACCCTCTTTGTGTAATACAACCACCACACCTTTCTTCTATGATGCTGGTACTTCCCCTCTTTTAATCAAAAAGGTCTTGTTTAACAGTATTTTAAATTAAAATACTGTTAGACAAGACCTTTTTGATTATGACATTTTCCTTTCCAAGTCCTAACTTACAAGGGGAATGCAGTCTGTTCTTGGAGACCTGCCTGTTGATTGGTTATACCTCACCATTTTGATCTCCGCTCTTCCTGTCTTAGCTGTTAATTGCTGAGCTTCATCTTCCTCCTTCATCTTCCTCTGACCTTGACATAATTTAGTCTTCCATAGATATATCTCCATTTGTGTCTTTTCCTGGTTTTTACATTTCTCTGCTTGTATAAACTTTCCAAAATCTGTTTATACCTCTATAATATCTGTGGTTATTATTCTTGTCGTAGGCTTCCTAAGTTTGGCAAGAGCCCTTTCCTGTTTTTTTAAGATTTTGTGCTGTAGAGTTATCAAAAAATAGTTGCTTAACAGCAGCCATCTGATGTCTTCTTCTTTTTTCCTCATGATAGTGGTCTTGGATCCAACATTCGGATCCATCTTTGCCACATTCTCCAGACTTTGGTCTGACTCTCGAGCTCCTCCCTCTTACCCATAATGCACTACATCCACCCAAGCACCTCAGATCTCGTTTGCTGCTTCAGCATCCTGATGTGGATCTCTGCACTCTCGAGTGATTCTTACCTTTCTCAGGAAAGTCAGGATAGTTTTCGATAGTTTCTTAGTAAGTCTTCCATCTTGTAGTTCTTAAATCCTTTTTGTGTGTTTGTGTGTGTGTGTGTGTGTTTTTCTTTCTCCTTTCCTTCATGTAAAAAAAAGTTAGTTGTAGTTGCTGTAGTTAAAAATTGTATGTAAAATTAAGTTAAAAATTTGAAAACAGTCTTGGTTTTAACTTTCTAGTATAAAGTTACTTTCCTTTCCATTTTTTTTGGTGGGCTTTGGCTGTTGTCATGTCTGACAAACCTTCTCCCTGCTTCAAGCTTTGTATTTCTTGTGGGCATAAAATCCCCAGTTAGGATGCCCACAAGGAGTGCGTGTATTGTTTAGGTGCGGACCATTTGAAGGCAGAGTGTTCAGTTTGTGCTTCGTTTAATCCTCAGGCTCTAGCTGACAGATGTAATAAGTTGATTCTGAGGGGTCTTCTTCCATCATCAGCTCCTGAAGCTCAGACACCCTCCTTGGCTTTCACTTTGTGTTCTGCTAAAGAAGCAAACAAGAGGTCTCTCCCTGTCTGCTCGAGAGATCCTCTAGAGCGCAAAGTCAAGGAAAACTTTGGATCCGACCCTCTCTGATCCGAAGAAAGTGTCTATCCCCTTGGATCCACCAGCTTCCTCGGGTCCACAGATGATATATCTTTATCATCTCCTCCACTGTTGGTTTTGGTGTCAGATTCAGTGGCTCAGGATCCTAAAGCTTTGAGCATATCATTCGCTCACTCAGTTAAATCCAAGCACTCCCAATACCCCTCATCAGTTTTTTCCAGATCCTCTAGAAACTGGTCCATGGTGGACATGGACAGGATGACGAGATTCTTCAAGGCCCAGATCCAGGTAGGGGTGGTCTTGGCTCTGTACCATGTTGGATCCGTGAGCTACCCATGCCATATCATCAAGACTCTTCTCCGGTATAGCCTTCAGTTTCAGAGTTACAGGGCTCGGGACTGCAGTGTGTGTTGGGTTTGGTACAGGGGAAGCTCTCTTCCTCGACGCTGAAGTTACCCTTGATCAGCCCTGCTTCCAGTTGTCTGAGTAGAGCAAATCTCAGAGCCGAGGTCTTGGTGCTGGGTCCAGGGACTGGGGGCAGCTCTGTCTTTGTTGGCGCCATCTTTTACCTTCGGTGCCTCGGCACTTGACAGCTTGGGTCCAATCCCTTCTGGAGGCCGTAGATCTGGTGGGAGTCCTAGCTGTTTTCCCCTTGGGGCTTCGGCTTTGGGGGAGATGAAGAGGACCTCTTCCAGTCTGTCCACTTTTCAGGTAGTGGAGAGGGTTTTCTCCCAAGTTGGCAGAGCTTGTTACCACATCCTGCAGTCCACTTCTGTACCCCCATCAGGTCGGGCCTTGAGCCCATTCGTCCTGTCCTGAGTCAACCCATCCCATGTGGTCTCCAGGATCTCCCTGCCCAGGAGGGATCCCCTTCTTCTGACACTTCCCCAAAGTAACCCACTGAGAAAGTCCCCTGGAGGAAGACGTGCAAAAGGAGGCACATTGACTCCCCATTGGAGTCCTTAACTGAAGACAGCAACTTCGATGAGGGGGAAGGATCCCCCCCGATCTCCACCTGAGGACGTGTCTTTTGGAGACATTCTAGCAATCTTAAAGACAGCTGCTAAGAAATAACTGGCAGAAGAGACTGCCGATGTCCATTCACCTAACAAAGAGTCTGGAGTGTTGGACAGGATTGGAAAGTGTGTTTATGCCTCAAGCCACCTTTGCGCTGAGGTTGTTAAATTGCCTAGCTCACTTTACCTGGCTACAGAGAGAGATGATCAAGGAGCTTTCAATCTCTGTCTCTGAGTCCATGCCTGTGGAGGAATTTAAGAAAGTTTCTCCCAAGCTGACCATTCTATCATCTTTCACCAACTCCTTGATGAGGTTAATCTCCCGTACAACGGAAGGTACTTCACGAGCAGCTGGTTCAGGACTTCCCCTAAGGAGGCATGTCTGGATGAGGCTTTGTGATTTCGCAGAGCCCTTTAAGGCGTCCTTTGTAAATGCCCCTTATGATGGCTCTTCACTGTTTGGTCCGTCCGTTAGAAATACTCTCACCCACAGATGGGAAGACCCTTTCTGCTGCAGGAGTCAAATTTTCTGTGCCTCAGAGTATCTTCTCTGTGAACCAGTGCGGAGGCAAGACAGTGTGGTTTCGTAAAATTCCAAGGAGCTTTCCAGGAGCCACACTGGGAGTTCTACTCTAGAGACAGGAGGAGGAGGGTTTAATGGTAGGCACCACTCTAGAAGCAGAGGGGGCCTGCAAAACCAAGGCTTCAGAAACACCTTTTCCAACAAGTCCTATCAGCACTCCCGAAGTGCTGCCAGACTGTCCGTCTTTGGAGGCAGTCGAGGGGTCAGCTCGCTTTGCAGTCAGAAGCCTGGAGCCATTTGACTCAAAACCCTTGGGTGCTATGCATAATATCTAGCGGCTACTACATTCCCTTTTCCCTTCTTCCTCAAAATTCCAAGAACCTCTGCGACATGTCACCTAGTCAGAGGGAGCAAGCAGCACAGAAAATCCAACGATTGCTGCAAAAAAGAGTCATCCAAGAGGTCCCAGCTGATCAAAGAGGATTCGGAACTTACTCCCACTTCTTTTTGTTGCTGAAAAAGATGGGGGACCCAAGACTCATTCTGGATCTAAGCAAGTTAAATGGTTATATAAAGAAGTTGAGGTTCCGAACGGTTACAGGTCAGTCCGTTCTGCTATTGTTGTGCAAGGATGATTAGATGAGCTCAGTAGGTCTCAAGGATGTGTACAGTTACATCAAGACATGTGCTGTAGGAGATGCCTGCGCCTTCTGCTGGAAGCCAATCTGCGCTTTGTGCTCCCCACAACTCCCTCGGTGTTCACCAAATGCATGGCAGTGTTAGCAGCTCACATGAGACTCAAAGGATTCTGGGTGCTTTCATACCTAGACGATTGGCTCATTACTGCCCCCACAAGGTTATCAGTTTATCTAAGCCAGAGATTACTTAATCCAGCTTTCACACTCACTGGGCATCACTATAAACCTAAATGAGTCCATCCTAGCTCCTGTGCAGATCCTGGAATTCATAGAAACGCAGCTGAACACGAGAGATCCAATAGCTTCCCTCCTCATGCACTGTGTGATGACATCGAGGAATCCAGTCCGGGAGTTATCTCATCAGTCCCTCCCTGCAAGGCTAGTCTTACAAGTTCTAGTAGGGTCTATATCAGAAGATTCAAAGTTTCAAAACTTTGAATCTGATATGGTCGACACCATATGATCGAAGTTTTGAAACTTCAAATCTTTTAACGGAGATCTCCGTACAGCACGGAAAAGGAAGATTTCCCTTTTCTGCACTGTAGTGCGATCTCGCAGTTGGTATATTTAAGTAGCGGGGGGCACGGGGGGCTTACCCCCCTGCTGAGAGTGTTCAAATGGTTTGTTTTTGTAGGTTGTGTTTTGTTACATTTTCGATGTTTCAAAACTTCGATGATATGGTGTCGACCATATCATATTCAAAGTTTTGAAACTACGATAATGTAACATAGACCCCTTCTAGTATCCATGTCAGTAGCAATTCGGTTAGTTTCTCAAGCAAGGTTCTTCATGCGGATTCTTCAGTGGACATTAGCAGTATAATGGTCCATTCTCTATCCGTTCCTATCCAGTCTCATCAGGTTGACTCCAATTTGTAGACTGCACACCAGGTGGTGACTTTTGTCGGACAGTCTCCTAGGCAGACCATTTTGATCCCCCCTCCAATAGCCGCAGTGATCACAGCACCTCCTAGCTTGGGTTGGGGGGCATTACAGTGGGAAGATGGTCCAAGGCACTAGGTCCCTTATCGAGACCAGGTTGCATATCAATGTCCTACAGATAAAAGCAGTTCTTTCAGGACACTATCCTTGTGGGACTATTGCAGTTCACAGCGACAACATATCTGTTGTTTGGAACATCAACAAGTAAGGAAGACCCCGTTCATACCACTTTTGCAGGGAGGCCATGAGGGTGTGGGAGTGGGCGATATCTTCAGACCACCTTCTAGTTGCAGTGCACATCCCGGGGAAAATCAATGACTTGGCGGACAGACTCAGCAGGTCAATCCTGGTTCCACACGAGTGGTCCCTCAATCAGTAGAGAGCAAGATCTTCAATCGCTGGGGTCAACCTTGTGGCGACCTCTCTGCCTCTGTCTTCAACAACAAATGCAGCAAGTTCTTTACTGTCATCCCTCCTCTGGGGGAGTCCCTGAGGGATGCACTGGTCCACGATTGTCCCCCAGGTGCCCTTAATGCTTTCCTTCCTCTCCCTCTGATCCCGAAGTTTATTCTGAAGGCAAGCAGGCTGAAGAGTGCAGTCATCCTCATTGCCCCCTTTTGGCCTCAACAGGTTTGGATATTCTTCGTGTTTCACTGTTGCAGTCATTACATTTGGGTAATCTGCTGGCAGGTTGCCCTCAGTCGGCCTGATTAACAAAGTCTTGGGTCCTGCGTCGATTGCTGTCCCCTTCTTCCATGACGTCAGGTCGTCAGGGGTATAAAACATGCAGCCGACGTCATTACATCAGTCTTTCTTGCCATGCGGTGCCCGAAGCAGAAGCAGTTTGAAAGTGCCAGTCAGCCGACTCCTGAAATTTTCGTTTTTGAGTTTCAGAACTGAAGTCTTCAACTTAAAGCCAAGTACCCCGTTGGGGAAACTTTTTCTTGCTCCTGACCGATGTCAGTAAAAGTTAATAATTGCATTACTTGTGGGAAGCAAATACATCATAAAGATTTTAATTCGCACTGTATTCCTTGCTTAGGCCCTGACCACGACAATCCTTGCTGTTGGTTTTGTGCTTTATTTAATTAGCGCACTCTCCATCATCTGTATATTTTTGCCTCTAAATATTTCGGTTCTCAGTTTTATTATCCAGAAATGTCGTCTGTTAGCCATCCGACTACCGGGATTCTGAAAAAAAATGCAAAGATAATGACAGAGACAGGCCGCCGAGGTCCAAAGCTGCCGACGACGCTTCTCCTAAGTCAGTCGCCAGTTAGTCGGTACTCAGTGAGGTGCTTTCGCAGCCCCTGATGCCTGCTACTTCTGATTTGCCTCTACTGAGACCCATTCGGAGTATGCCGCGAGATACTTCAACTATGGAACCCATGGGTGTCTCTACCTTGGATGGGTCCGGAGTTGCTGTGCAGGCACCGGCTTCTGAGGGTGTATTCAAGCCTAAAGACTTGCATATTAAATCAACACCTCCTTCATTACTAAGGCCTAAATCTATCCATGTCTAAAAAAACAATGCCTAGGCCTCATGCTCAGGCCCCTATGCCTAAAAAACAAATGATAAAAATGGCTGAAGATCTAATAACTCTAATCAGGGGTAGTTAACCCCCCCCCCCCAAGAGGCCTAGGGCTGATCTTGATTATGAATCTTCTGATCAGGATTCTGTTTCTTCTGACTCTTCTGATGACCTGGATTTGTGCATACCTACTTATGAGGATTCTGATGCAGAGGATTCTGTTCCCTCTGCTTCCCCTCCAGAGGATTTTTCTTTTGGGGAAACTTTACATACTTTAAGGGAGCATTTTCACTGGGAAAGCCAGGAATTTTCTGATTCAAAAAAGAGGCTTAGGGAGTTCTTTCTTCTACCTCAGCATAGGCCTTTGGCTATACCTCCTGTACTAGACATTGTTGATGTTTTCTCTGAATCTAATTTGGCCCCTGATTCCCTGCCTCCTGCTCCTAGTAAACCTGACAGACAGCCTAAACAGAAAATGATGTTGAAGATTCCTGACTGTGTGGAAAATAAAGATTTACAGGACTTAATGCATTCTGCTGAACAAGTTGGAAAACATACTTTGCAATGTGTTTTTGATTCCTTCGAAGCCTCTTGCAGGGCTGGTGTTACTGGGTCTGTGCTTAGAAGGCATGTTTGGCTTAAAGAGCAGTCTTTGCCTGATCACATTAAAGCTAAATTGTTGGATGCTCCTTTAAATCAGGACCGCCTGTTTGGCAACAAGGCTGAAGGAGTTCTTAAAATGATAGAAGATAAAGCTAAATCTATGCAAACTGTTAGATTTTTTTTACAAGTATAACCTCCAAGATTTAGTAGTAACTGGCCTACTAAGAATTGGTCCTTTCCAGATCCTCTGAAACCAAATCCAGACACAGCAAAAACCCCAGGTTTCAGTCCCAGGGGACTCTCAGAACTAAGCAGTTCTCCTCCACTTCCAAATCTGGAAATAACGAGCCACCCCCCTATGGTAAACAGTCTCAATGATTTATAGTTTCCCAGGAATACGGATTTCATTTCCACACGTTGCCAACACCAAAGGGATGGCCAGACCTGCTACCAAATCAGTGAGCAGAGGCTGAAAAACAAGTACTTCCCATCTTAAGCATGGGGGCTCTTCAGCTGGTACTAGAAGAGGAAAAGGGACGCGTTTTTTCTATTCCAGGCTTTTTCTGGTACCCAGAAAAGACAAATCATGGCGTCCAGTCCTGGACCTGTCTACTCTGAATACCTTTCTGGAGATTCCAAAATTCAAGATGCTGACTCTTCACCAGTTACTTCCTATGCTATGCAAAGACGCCAGGTTGGCAACTCTAGATTTAAAAGAAGCATTCCTACATATCCCAATCAGGGAATCATACAGAAGATACCTACGCTTCAAAGCGGGCTGCTTGCATTATCAGTTCTCTGCACTGCCCTTTGGCTTGTTTGCTGCGCCCAGGATATTCAGAAAGTGCCTGGCTCCAGTTATTACTTTTTGCAGGCAAAGAAATATTCAAATATAGGAAAAAACAGCAGCAACAAACCAACTAATGGTCCACAAAAAGAATAAATCCACAAACTTGCAAGCTAGTAATGCAAACTTTTTATTCCATAAAGCTCTTTTCGTCTGGCTGGATAGCTAGACTTCTTCAGATGCAGTTAAATATTCAAAACACAGTATATAACATGAACATCAGTCAGCTGATCCGCCCTACTAATCAGAACAGCTGATCAGCACCAACCAATGCATATACATACCCTCACAGCCTAAGCCAAAATGTCTTAAACACACATACCATGAATTATATCTACTTATAGATAAATTAATTAAAACCTACTAACATATTTATTAATGTAAATCATAATTTATATATCTATAAATATTCTAAAAACATTCTAAAAACTTATAAAATACTTAGTATACTATATGAAAAGTATAGAAGTCAGAAACCATACCTGTAAATGTGTTATTGAGTTTAATTATGTACAAACTCCAAAAAACATGTAATTTAAACAAACTAAAACAGTTAAACTAATGATGCATAACTCATACATCACTCCTAAGGGGACAACTCTATTTAGTAAAATAATATAATATAATATGCATAACATGTAAAATTCATAAAATGTTTGCTATGTAGAATAATATACATTTCTGCCCTAAAAGGTTTTTTAAAAAACTACTTTAAAAATATATAGCTGTGATTATCTTAAAAGACTTTTCAGTTTTAAAATACATTTGATAGAATACATCTCATTAAGACCTGGATAGAGACATGCAAACGTACGTAGTTGCCAAAACAATTCCAGTTTTTCAAGTAACAAATGTATTGGGCCACCTCTAGCATCTGAGGTTACACATTCTATAGCTCTAAACATAAAACCATGGTTAGGAAAAGAGTGAGTGTGTCTAGCTAGGGCATTGTGTAGTTTATTTCTAATGCTGTACAAAGTTCATGTACTGTGTCCCTCAACTTTCTATCAGTCTTTCCGATATAGAAGGCAGGGCAGCTGTGACACTTAGCAAGATAGACCACTCCTTTTGTATTACAATCAAACCTATGTTTAGTAGTAGGGACAAACTTCTCTATCTATATCGGAAAGACTGGTAGAAGGTTGAGGGACAGAGTATATGAACATTTGTATAGCATCAGCTGACTGATGTTCATGTTATATACTGTGTTTTGAATATTTAATTGCATCTGAAGTCTAGCTGTCCAGCCAGACGAAAAGCACTTTATGGAATAAAAAGTTTGCATTACTAGCTTGCAAATATTCAAATATACCCATACCTGGATGATTGTCTAATTCAGACAGAAAACCAGGGCATACTTCTAAATCATCTGGCGTTTGTAAAAAGGGTTCTAACTCGTCTGGGGTACACCATAAACGAAAAGAAATCACAGCTGGTACCCTGTCAGCAGATTACATTCCTGGGTGCAAGCTTGAATACAACTGCCCAGATGGCTTTCCTCATGCCAGAAAAGCAAATTCATTTGGTAACTTACTTCAAACAAGTGGCCACAAAAACCCTGTTATCTGCAAGACAAATACTGCAAGCCTTGGAGTTCATGGCCTCCTGCATTCTTCTAATTCCATATGCAAGACTGCGTATGTGGAAACTACAGTGGTATCTAAAAAGTCTATGGAGTCAACATTGTCACAGCCTGGAAACAATGATTCCTATCATACCTTGCCTACGCCTGGAGTTCCTATAGTGGGCAGAAGCCTACCACCAAAACAAGGGACTACCATTCACACTACCCCCTGCCGTCCAAACCCTAACTACAGATGCATCAGATTATGCATGGGGGGTTCACCTGGCAGGGAAGTGCATTCAGGGCAAATGGAACCCAAATCAATTGCACCTACATATCAATCAAAAAGAAATGTTAGCTGTACAGAATACTCTGATAGCCTTCAAGGACTACATTCTTCCAGAACAACTAATGGTAAAGACGGACAACACCACGGTTATGTGGTACATAAACAAGCAGGGGGGGTACACATTTCTACCCCCTCTGCAGACTAGTTATGGCATTGTGGAACATGGCCTTAAGCTACCAAGTGCACCTACAAGCTCAATTCCTGTCAGGAAAATTGAATACACTGGCAGACGGACTAAGCAGAAACCTCATGGATCCACACGAGTGGAAACTGGAACCTTGGATTTTCAACATGTTGACAAGCGAATGGGGGAACCCAGCCATACATCTATTTGTCTCCCCCCAGAACTACCATTTGGGCAAGTTTTGCACAAGGACTCCCCTCAAACAAGCCTGGAAAGTGGATGATCTGTCCTTCAGCTGGAAAAACCTATCAGTCTACGCCTTTCCCCCTCTGCCTCTGCTCTCCAAAGTTCTACTAAAAGTCAAGCAGGACAAATCAAGAATGATTTTGATTGCTGCAGACTGGCTGCACCAACACTGGTACATCCTCCTGTGCAGTGTGTCGCAAATATTTCCATGGCATCTGCCTGAGATCCCTTCCCTGCTGTATCAGCAAAAGAACCAAATTCTGCACCCTCAGCTTCCAACATTGAACCTTGCAGCCTGGCTAATCACTTAAATTCACCCTTATCATCCCTCAGCAAACCTGTGCTGGATGTCATCTTGGAGGTGAGGAGACCTAGTACTAGAAAATCAGATGCTGACAAATGGAAAAGATTCTGTGCCTGGAACCAATCTTTAGGGATGAGCACAGCAGCGCCCCTCAGATTTTGCAATATTTAACTGAGATGCTTCACACAGGCCTGTCTTTGTCCTCCATTAAAATCCACGCCTGAGCTGTTTCAGCTCATTATAACACAGAACCACCCCTCTTCTCTCTTCCTCTGCTCAAGCAGGATCTCAGAGGGGCAAAAAACTTGAGACCACCCAGGAGAGCTCCTACCCCTGCCTGGGACCTTAACTGTGTTTTGGAGAAACTCACTCTACCTCTTTTCGAGCCAGCTGCTACTGCAGACTTAAAATTTCTTTCTTGGAAAACAGCCTTCCTTTTAGCAATCACTTCAGCTAGAAGGATATCTGAATTACAGGCCCTTATGGCAGTGGAGCCTTTCATCATCTTTCATGCGGACAGGGTATCTCTCAGGACCAGTGCATCCTTCATGCCCAAGGTGGTTTCCACTGTGGCTCTTAATCAGTCCATTCATTTGCCAACCTTATTTCCCAATCCACAGAATAAAGGGGAACGGATTCTGCATTCCTTGGATGTGCACAGACAACTAAGATTCTACTTGCACAGGACTAAATCTCAAAGAAAAGCTGAACAATTGCTGGTAGCATTTGCTGCAGGGGCAGAGGGGAAGACTATTTCAAAACAAACCATTTCTAAATGGATAAGCCATTGCATTCATATCTGCTACAAGCACCATGGAAAACCTATCCCCCAGGGGATCAGATCTCACTCCACCAGGGCTGCATCTACTTCTGCAGCCTTTCTCAGAGGTTTTCCTACCAGGGATATCCTAGAAGCTGCTACCTGGAGTTCTGTACATACTTTCACCAAGCACTATCATTTACCAATTTTCTCTAAATCCAGAGCTGGCGTTGCCACTGCTGTCTTGCAGGGCCTTATAGCTGGCCCTAATGCTGTATAAACTCCTCTTCCTAACCATAGATTTGGGAATCTACCCAAATGTAATGACTGCAACAGTGAAACACGGAGAACATAGTACAGTTGTGTACACTTACCATAAATGTAGATGTACGAGTGTATTCACTGTTGCAGTCCTGGTTACCCTACTTTTTTCTCTCTATACCTCTACTTTCCTTTACTATGCTTAAAAGCCTTTTTGGTGTATTTGCTTTTGGTTGGAGGTATACTTTTATGTATTTGTGTTTATTTGCTCCCCATTGGGGGTGCACCTGACATTTGGGGCAAGAAAAACTGATGTAATGATGGCTGCATGTTTTATACCCCTGACGACCTGACGTCATGGAAGAAGAGACAGCAACCGACGCCGGACCCAAGACTTTAATCAGGCCGACTGAGGGCAACTTGCCAGCAGATTACCCAAATGTAATGACTGCAACAGTGAATACACTCGAACATCTACATTTATGGTAAGTGTACACAACTGTACTTTCTTCTTCCTCTGGTCTCATCTGAAATCTTTGGATATTGGAGCCAAGACAGGACCTGCTCTCTCGCCCACCAGGGATGCAGCATCCGAATCTTCGTGCCCTCAGGGCTGACTGCTTGTTTTCTCCACCTCCAACCCTAGCAAGACAGTCCAGGCTTGCTTCCCTGGCCTTCTAGCCTCGCAGAAGGCTTCCACTAAGAAAGTCTACACCAGTAAGTGGAAAAGGTTCATCATTTGGGTTACAAATACAAATATTGACCCTTTTTAGCACCAGTTTTGGATGTTCTGCTCTTTCTTGATACTCTATTTAAGGAAGGAGTTAGCTTCTTTACCGTTAAGCTTTTATTAGCTGCTATTTCTAATTTTCACTCTGCAAGTCAATCTCGTTCCCTGCTCACTTTTAGATTATGCAAATCCTTTATGAAAGGAATTTTCTTGTTGAGGCCTCCCATCAAGGACCTCTCTCCTCCTTGGGATCTCACTGTCATATTGCAGGCTTTGTCTCAGGGGCACTTCGTACCAGCTCCCAGTTGCAACATAAAGTTTTAGTCATGGAGGACAAGCTTTTTGGTGGCTATAACTTCAGCTAAGAGGATTTTGAACTGCAAGCCTTATCGTCCAAACCTCCTTAAATAATTTTTCGTATGGATGTTGTCTCTTTACGTACCAGTCCCTCCTTTATGTATAAAGTAGCCATGGAAAACAATATCAGTCAGTCCATCCACTTAACCAGTGTTCTTTCCAAATTTCTCTAATAAAGGGGAGTATGTTCTACACCTTCTCTACTTTATTCATAGACAACTCCTTTCTTATCTGCACAGAACCAAGCAACACAGGAAGTCCGACCAACTGTTTGTAGCCTTCTCGGCTAATAAAGTAGGCCAAGCAGTTTCTAAGATTACCTTAGCAAAATGGATAACCGGTTGTATTTCTTTCATTTACTCTCAAAAGCGCCTAGAATTACATTGACCTCCTAGGCACATTCCACCAGAGCTTTGGCTACTACTTCCACATTTTCTTCTAGAACCTCCATTGATATTTGTGCAGCAGTGACATCTTCCAACAGTCGCACCTTTGTGGCACACTACAAGTTAGATATCGTTTCTAGGAGCAGGGTTTCCTTTGGCTCGATGGTGTCATATCCTTCCATGAGGGCCACCCGGGAATTGTGTATCTGTGGACTCTGACCCTATCGTGAGGAGGAATGAGGAAGACAGCATCAGATTAAAAGACTATTTCTTACCATAACTTGGCGTCTGTATTGTCTTTCTTCATTCCTCCCCACTTTCCCAACCAGCCATCCCCCTGTCTCATTCTTCCAGAGGATCATGGAACATAATAGGACGCATAGGTCCCATGTCTGAGTCTCATCTGCCATTCCTTTGCTGTTTGGCTGTGAATATATGGAACCAGCAAACCGGATCTGACGTGCTTGGGTGGATGTATTGTTTTATGGGTAAGAGGGAGGAGTTTGAGAGTCAGATCCAAGTCTGAAGAATGTGGCCAAGCTGGATCCGAAGGTCTGATCCAAGACTCCTGTCATGAGGAGGAATGAAGAAAGACAACACAGATGCCATGTTATGGTAAGAGATAACTTTTTATTTCTAAACCCGTGCATATTATCTAAATACTCACCTTCCTTTTAGCATTCAGCATTTGTTTCTTATTCTGTGAGATTCCCTTTGTTCTGCAATACTTTAACCTTTGTCAACTCCTCTAAATGTTGTTGCGTCTTTCGGCTTTTCCCGGTTAGGGGTCGCCACAGCGGAACTCCGATCTGCTAATGATTGGCAGTTGATTTTTATGTGCTGTGTTGCCAGCCGTAACACACAACCTTCAATGAAGGTACGCCCATTCACGCAGGTCTCCACGCAGAAGATGCTCTAGCTGAGAGTCGAACCGGTCGGCGTCTTACTGTGAGGCGACAACACTACCGCAGCACCACCACCTAAGCTTCTGAGCCCCCCAAGCCTTTCTGTGTTGGAGGGAAGCCTTCTAGCTTATCAGTGGGAGTGGTAAGCACTAGGTAACCTGTCTACCACATAAGGAGTGGTTCTGGCCCAGAAATTATAGTTACTGGCCGTTTGGGCAATCTCTTCCATCTCTCTCAACTTTCTGATTTGAAAGCCTGCATTTGCGCTTGTTTCTGTCCTGTAACTCGTCTAGTGCAGGTACAGATTCTTAGTTTTAACACTTAAATTTGCTTATTCATGCTCAGCACTTGTTCAGAACTTGTAAGCACTAAATAAGCTACTAATTATTATAGCACTCAATCTTCCTCATTACCTAAAGGAAAACCGTTTTTGTACTTCTTTTCTCACTTGCTTAGAGAAAAACAGCTCTTGTACTCACTTTCCTCACTTATCTAGAGGAAAATAGTTTTTTATTCAGGCATGTCCAAGGGTCATCTTCCAGTGTTCTCTCCTGTCTATCTGATGAATCTGGGCATCTTGAGGCAATGTAGAAATTGCCTCATGTACACAGACAATCCTCTCCTCCTACCAGTCAACACTACAACCTGTGAGAGATGCACTTATCTAGCCAAATTTGGAGGTAAAGCTCTCTCCAACCAAGGCTGAACTTGACAGTCATGAGAAGTTAAACATTTGCACCACACCACACTCATCACGTAGTCTCACTAAATCTACACCACCAAAGTCCACACATAGTAACACAGAAACATTCGCGGAGGCTCTCACTAATAATCTGTCTAAGCAACAAAGACCTCCAAAGCGGAAATGCAAGCAACCTCCATCCCCCAACACAACCCAAATGACACGTAGCCCACAGACTCAGTGTGCCACTCAATAACAGCCAGTAAGGCAAAACAATGTACCCAACACACTAGTCATAGGTGACTGCATAGTCAGGCACACTGATGTCCCACTCACCAGGCTAAACAAGGAGAAGAAGGTTACTGTCAGCTGCCTGTCGGGTGCCAGGATCCGCCACATAACCCACACACTCAGGTCACTCCACAACAAGTACAAATATGACTCTGTCATTGTCCATGTTGGTGTGAATGACCTCTGACGTACCTCCCTGGACTACATGAAGAGAGACATGGAAGAGCTCTCCGATCTTGTAGCCCAGGCAGGTATGACCCTAGCCCTGAGTAGCATTCTGCCATCGCCCCGAAAGATACCGCAGTACAAGGACAAACTGATTGACTTCAACAATTGGCTAGGCTTCTGGTGTCATTCTAAGGGGATCCAGTATCTGTCTGCTTGGGATGACATGGTCGACAGACCACTATGTTTTGCGCAGATGGCCTGCACCTGTCGCCCCTGGGATTCCGGATACTGGCTAACGCTCTTGCTGCCCCAATAGTGCTTTTTTTAGGCAAGGTTCAAATAACAAATTCACCACCGTAACAGGAACAGGCAAGCAAAAACTGAGGGTAATGCTACTCAATGCTAGAAGTCTAAATCTCAAAAGGCACTCACTCGAGGCACTCCTTAAAATGGAGAACATTGATATCTGTGCTGTGACTGTGACTGAGCACCCCTGCACTACCAGGCTATAACTCATACCACACTTTTCGGCCATGTAACCTGGACTGAAACACCAAAGGCAGAGGTGTGTCCATATTCATTAAGGATATCCACACCTCCAGGCTAGTTGCTCAGCATAATGCATCCGAGGTTATCCAAGTGCAACTAACTCTGGACAAAACTGCAATACAAATTGTAACTTGCTACAGATCCCCCACCATGCCCCAGGATTCCCACTCCTCTTTTCTTTATGTACTGGAAAATATTACGGTTCAACCAAACACCCTAATAATGGGCGACTTCAACTACCCCACCATTAACTGGGAAAACTACTAGTGTACCAACTCCTTAGCTCAACGCTTTCTGGAATTCATAAACTCCAATGCCCTGGATCAACTTATCCACGCTCCCACCAGGGGCAACAATATCCTAGACCTTGTCATTATCAACATGAGTGACCGGTGTTCCACACCTGAAGTCAACTCCTCGTTGGTCCAATCCGACCATAAGTTGATCACCCTTGATATCCACATCCTGCCCCCACCCCCCATTAAGGAAACCATGGTAAAAAATTTCTCCAAAGCCAACTTCATGCTTCTTAAGACAGAAGTGGTGAACTTCATGACACCCATGCAGATAGACAATATAGTTACAACTGCTGAATCTTACACAAATGCACTCTGTAAGCACTTACACGAGTGCATGGATCATGCTATCCCAAACAGAACCAAGGCGCTATCCTCAAAAAAAAAAAAGGAAGCCAATCTGGTGGTCCCCTGCCATAAACAAACTGTACACAGTAGGAAGAAACTGTTGCAAAAGAGAGTAAAATCCCATGAGTGGAGGAGCTCCCTGGTCAGCCTCAGTAAGAAGCTGAGATTCCTTATAAGATACTCCAAAACTAGCTATGAAAACAGAATTGCCAGTAATTCTAAGGACCAACCACAAAGCATTCTATAGCTATGTCAAGAACCTTGATGGCAACACCCAGATCTGCTCTCAGTTACAGCACAAAGGCATGAAAATTACAGAACCAACTGATATTGCCAACATCCTGGCAGATAGGTTCAGTGCTAACTTTACCCCCCCGCCCCACCCCCTAAAAGGCCCATATCTATACAGGAAGAATGCAGAGTTCCTGTAATCACAGCTATGTAGGTAAAAGCTGCACTCTCTAAAGCCAAAAACACACCCATGGGACTGGACAACATCCCAGGCTGTGTTTTACACGAACTTCCGAATAATAGCCTCGCATCAGGCTTTGTGCCCACTGAATTCCGCACAGCAACAGTTATCTCACTCCACAAAGGAGTAGCCACCATTGATCCTGGGAACTATCGACCTACTAGCCTTAAGAGCCTGGTCTGCAAGGCCATGGAACGTATCATCATGGAACTCATAAACAAAGACATTGGTAACCTCCAAACTCTGGATCCCACCCAGTTTGGGTTTGTGAAAGGCAGATCATGCCTCCTGAACCTGATCAACTTCTTTGAGGCAGTCACCAAAGCCGTAGATGAGGGTAAGGTGGTTCACACAACCTATCTTGACCTCACCAAGGCTTTCAACACCATTCCCCATTCTGGAATTATAGCTAAACTCACTAAACTAGGTATAAATCTCTGTCACAAGATGGTTTGCCAACTGGCTCACTGACAGAACCCACACTGTAAAAGTTGCAGACTCCAAATCTGACCTCAAAGCAGTGACAAGTGGAGTACCACAGGGTTCCGTCCTGGGACCTCTCCTGTTTGGTATCTACTTCTCTGAAGTACAGGCTAACACAGAAGGCCTCCGGCAAACAAATTTGCAGATGACTGCAAACTAGGAGCCATAGTCAAGTCCCCAAATGATGTGAACATCCTACAGAAGGACCTCATTGAGACAGATGCCTGGTGTCAGAGCCATGGCCTCAAGCTCAATGCCACAAAGTGCAGTGTTATCCCCTTTGGTAAAAACTCTGTACCCATGAACTACCACATAGGCAGCAATCTACTTAACACCAAATGTGTGATAAGAGACCTTAGGACCTAGGTGGACAGTAGTCTCTCCTTTGATGGTCACATCGCCACAGTAGTCAGGAAGTCCTTCTACGTGGCACACCTCATCATCCAGGAAAAAAAGAAGTCATTGTTCCCCTCTACTCGACACTCATTAGACCCATTATAGATTACAATGCCCCTTTTGGAATGTACCTCACAAGACATCTGCAGCAGCTGGAAAGGCCACAGAAGTACCTCACAAAGAGGATTACTGGCCTCAAACAAATGCCGTACACTGACCGTCTCAAAAAACTCCAGCTTTACTCCGTAGCATATCGCCTAGTCTGAGGTGATCTCTGCCTAACATATAAAACTATGTCAAACCCAGAGCTGTTGGACATGCTACACTTAAGGAAATCCCAATCCCTCCGAGCTACACGCTCTAAGGACCTAAACCTTGTCACCACAATAAACAGGACATGCTGGAGGGATAGATTCCTGTCCCAGAGACTTCCCATACTCTGGAACAGGCTACCCATCTATGTCAAGCAAAGTTCTTCATTAGCACTCTTCAAGAAAAGTCTTGAGTGGATGGTAAATAGGAAATACACCCCGGGGATCACTTCTGTGTGTCTGCTCGACAGTGGCACAGGAAAATAACTTTCTTGGGTGGCATAAGCCAAGGAACCTTGTTGGCTAGGCTTACGTAGGCCCTTGGGCCGATAGCCTAGTACCTACCTATGAACCTATGCTGTAGATTGAATTTTTTAAGTTTTTACTAATGATTATAGGAAGAACTGGTTAGTTCTCTTAGATAATATTAAAGCATAAATAGTCAGAGTTAATCCAGATACTTTTCCCTTATTTTGATTTATACCCTTTACTGTATAATGTTTTCAAGACTCTTTTTTAGCAGACAGAGGGTTTTGCATGTACCCAGAAGAGGTGTTACTGAAGTTCTTTTTGTGTTTCACTCCGGTAGTAATGCATACCCCTCAACTGTCCAGATTTTTGCCTCTTATTTTTTTTATCTTTTCCTCATAAGACTTGTAGTTTTCTAACAATTCATTCAGAATTCAAGTCACTAAATAAGGACATATGTTTGAGTTTGTCTTCATATATTTCAAAAAGTATATGCCGATGCAAACCTGTTATTCTGTCTACTTTGTTTCAAATCTAGCCATGATTTTGGGACTTTGTCCCGCCATTATTTTTGGTTTTGTCCAGCTTTCTTGTGCTTAGATGTGGAAAGGTATGTCATAATAGTGGTATGTTTTTATACTACCTTATGATCTGCGTAGTGCAGGACAGTAAAACAGAGCAACGCCACATGCCATTTTAAAGTAGACTTTCGGCTTTTCCCGGTTAGGGATCGCCCCAGCGGAACTCCTGTCCGCTCATGATTGGCAGTGGATTTTTATGGTGCCAAGTTGCCAGCCTGGCGCCCAACCTTCAATGAAGGCAAGCCCATTCACTCTCGCACTTACCTGCATGTCTTTAATGTCACTCGACTGCGGGGAGGACATGCAGACTCCACACAGAAGGCGCTCTAGCCGAGAATCGAATGGGAGAGCTTCTTGCTGTGAGGCGACAACGCTAACCGCTGCACCACCGTGGCTGCATCACATGCCATTTTAAAGTAAAATGGTAAAATGCATTCAGGTATGGAAGCAGTAGTATTGTGATTTAGGAACATGCTGTAACAAAAGGAAGCAGTTTTGTTCTTAAGATGTAGTGTGTTCCCTGTTTCCAGTTAATTTCAGTTAATGATTTCACCTTTTCCTCAGTTGATTATAACTTATTGTGGGTCTATGTCAAATAAACAAGCACTTGAAATGTCGATTGTCATATGGTCGAGACCATATGATCGGCATTTCAAGTGTTCGAAGGTAGACTTTAATGGCGCTGTACAGTGCAGAATGGGAGAATTTCCCTTTTTTGCACTGAAGAGCGGTCTCGGAGTTGGTATATTTAAGTAGGGGGGTGTGGGGGGTGCAGGAGGGCTTGCCCCCCTGCTCGCACTATTAAGGTATGTTTTTCTTTTTGTTTTTTTTATATATTCGAACTTTCAAATATCGACCATATGGTCTTGAACATATGGTATTCAACATTTTGACAGTTCGAATATATAACATTGACCCCTTATTGTGCCCAGACCATTACAATAAACAGAGTTGCCCTGTGGCCAAGAAACAGCAGTGCTGTAACGTTGAAAAAGTGCTGTGGCACAAAGAAGCACAGACTTTTTTTTTTCCTTTTAATTTGGTTATGCATACTAAATGCGGGTGCCCACCTTTAAGCAAGTGAAGTCTCTGTTCAGTTACATGTGACACAACACTTTTCTTACAGGTTTGTACTGTAATATGTATTGCCTTCAATGGGTGGTGTTAACCACCTTTTTTATTCTCATTGTGGATTATTTCATTTTGCTTTAAAATAGAGTAGAGATGGCTAACATCCTAAGTATTTTCCATACGTTTAAAATACTTGTTACTTGCACGTGTGTATGTTCTAAATTGACACCTGGTCATTTGGAAAACTGAATCAGCAAAAATTATGCAGATTTTAGAAAATGCTAACTTGAATTATGCATAGTGCATTAAAGGTTGAATAGCATTTAAGTATTCAGAAAGGCATGTTTACATTCTGTCACAGTTATTTGAAAATGATTGTGTGCTGTTTCATAGTTGCTATAGTAATGGACATTGACAGTCTGTTTTCTGCTCTGTGAAGTCAAGTTTTCATCTAGACAGCATTAAAGGCACTGTTATTTCCTCAGTGAATTTAATGTTATGACTCAAAAATCAATGATAAGTGCTCAGTAGCATATAGAATTTCTATCTGCATATACATTTTCTTACCATTTGTTATAGTTAGGATTGAAATTCATAGTTTTTAGGTTAACTTTTCCCTTTTAAAGCTTTTTTTAAATCCTAGTTTTACTCAATACCAAAGCTGTCATTTGTTTTAATTGTTGTATTTTGTTAATCCTGTCAGTAGGTTCTACTGAGCCATTGCCCCTTTTACAGTAATGAGAGAGTGAGCATTGCTTCACTCTGTGTTGTATAAAGTAATAGGGTGCCATACAGTAAATGTATGTACTTAAAAATGTTATAACATCAGTCATATTCAGCAATGCATCTGGCTTAGTTTGGTAGCCTTGGTGTGGATGTAGTACTGGGTTTTATAGGTTCATAGGTTCATAGGTTTATGCTAGGCTATCTGCCCTAAGGCATTTATAAGCCTAGCCCAAATTTTTGTGGCTTACGCCACCCCTTATATGAAAAAATACTGTGCCCATTAGTTTGTTGTGCCTCTGTCCAGCAGTGACACAGAGATGATTCCCGGGGTAAACCTACGATCTCCCATCCACAGGTCTAGATTTCTCTTGAACAGTGTCAGCGAGGTGCTCTGCCTCACATGGACCGGGATTTTATTCCACAGCATAGGGAGTCTCTGAGTGATAAATCTATCCCTCCAGCACGTCCTATTTATATCCGTGCTAAGGTTTAAGTCGCTTGCTCTAGTGGTTTTGGTGGATTTGGATTTTTTGAGGTGGAGCATGTCCATTAATTCCGGGTTGGACATGGCCTTGTATGTCAGGCACATGTCACCTCTGAGCAGACGGTATGCGACTGAATAGAGCTGGAGTTTCTTCAATCTGGCAGCATATGACAGATTTTGGAGTCCCTTTATCCTTTTGGTGAGGAACTTTTGGGGTCTCTCCAATTGCTGCAGATGTCGGGTGAGATACATCCCGAATGGGGCATTGTACTCGATCATTGGTCTGATAAGTGAAGAGTACAGGGGAACAATGACCTCACTAGATCTGGATGTGAATCCCTTCATGATCAGGTGGGCAATGTAGAAGGTCTTTCTAACCACTTTAGCAATGTGAGTGTCAAAAGAAAGGCCACTGTCAACCTGGGTCGCCAGGTCCCTGATAACCTCTTCTGTGCTTAGTGGATTGCCACCTATATGGTAGCTTGGGGTTACCTTGTTTTTCCCGAAGGGTATGACTATACATTTTTGGCGTTTAACTTCAGGCCATGGCTCTGGCACCAGCTATCTGTTTCCGTGAGTCCCTTCTGAAGGATATCCGTGTCCGATGCACTTTCCACTATGGCGCCCAGTTTGCAGTCGTCTGCAAACTTTGTCAGCCAAAGTCCTCCCATGTTGGCCTGTACTTCTGAGAAGTAGATGCCAAACAGTAGGGGGCCAAGGACCGAGTCCTGTGGGACACCACTTGTGACCGGCTTGGAGTCTGACACAGCGCCAGCAACTCTAACCCTGTGGGTTCTGTCTTTAAGCCAGTTTGCAACCCATCTTGTGACATATGGGTTTACATTTAAGCTGGTAAGTTTTTCTACAATACCCGAGTGGGGTATTGTGTCGAAAGCCTTTGCAAGGTCAAGGTAGGCTGTATGGACTGCCTTTCCCTCATCAATGGCCTTGGTGACTGTTTGAAGAAGTCGACCAAGTTCAAAAGGCATGATCTTCCCTTGACAAAGCCAAACTGGGTCGGGTCCAATGTCTGCAAGTCCCCTATATCTTTGTTTATGAGCTCCATTATGATCCTCTCCATAGCTTTGCAGACTAGACTTGTTAAGCTTATGGGCGGTAATTACCAGGGTCCGTAGAGGTGCCGCCTTTGTGGAGTGGGACCACAGTTGCCGTACGCCACTCCTTGGGCACGTATCCTGTGGTAAGGCTGAGATTAAACAGCTGCCTTATGTGCGGGTTTAATTCCTCATTTAGCTCGTGTAGCACACAGCCGGGGACACCATCCGGTCCCATTGATGCTGTGTTTTAGCTTTAGAGAGAGCAGCTTTCACCTGCGCATTTGAGATGTCCGGGAGGCTACACTCGGCTGGGATAGTTATCTCTCCTTTAGGGGGGGGGGTGAAGTTTGCACTGAACCTGTCTGCCAGTATGTTGGCAATGTGTGTGGGTTCAGTGATTTTTGTATCATTTTGGACTAACTCTGAGCATATCTGGGAGTTTCCACCCAGGTTCCTAACATAGCTGAAAAAGGCCTTATGATTGTCCTTTGAATCCATGGCAATTTTTCTCTCAAAATTGGCCTTAGTTGATTTTATGAGTGCTCGTATTTTTTTGCTAATAATGATCAGGGGTGACTTCCCTTTTATGGATTTTGTTCTATCATGTAATAGCTTTCTCCTCTTATTGTAAAGTTTGTTAATGGCTGGGGTCCACCAGACTGGACGTTTGCCCTTTGTGGAAAGAGTCTTGGTTTTATTTGGGATTGCCTGATCCATGCAGTCCTGGAGGTGTTCATAGAAGGTATTTGTAAGGGCTTCCGCAGCTTGGGTTGTGGTTTCCACTGGCTCAGCGGCCTTGAAGGATACCACACCAGTCTTGAGTAGTGTGAAGTTTGCTTTAGAGAAGTTCTTCACTATGGTCTTTTTTGTTTGGGGTGGGGGGATGTGGATTTCCAGTGAGATTAGTTTATGATCAGATCTCACTAAAGAGGGATATACTTCCGGTGTGGAGCATTTTGTCCCCATGTTTGTGACAATGAGATCTAGTATATTTTCTCCTCTCGTGGGAACAGTGACTAGCTGTTCCATGGCATTTGAATTTATGAACTCCAGGAACCGTTGGGCTAGAAAGTTAGGGCTTGAGTAATGTTCCCAGTCTATATTCGGGTAGTTGAAGTCACCCAATATGATGGTGTTTGGAGATACATTTATACCCTCCAGTGTCTTCAGGAAGGCTGTGTGGGGTTCCTGAGTTTGAGAGGGTGGCCTGTAGCATGCTACAATTTGTAGAGCAGTTTTGCCTATGGTTAGTTGCACCTGGATGGTTTCGAGCTTAGATGCGTTGCCACCAACCTGGAGGTGTGGGTATCCTTTATGAATATGGATACACCCCCTCCTTTTGTGGTGTGGTCCGGGTTTTGGGGCCGGAACGCATGATATGAGGTAAAGCCTAATAGTGCCGGGGTGCTCTCAGAAGCCTTGAATGAGGTTTCAGTTACAGCACAGACATCGATGTTCTCCATACTGAGAAGGGCCTCGAGTGCGTGCATTTTGAGATTTAGACTTCTGGCATTGAGCAGCATTACCCTCAGTTTCTTCCCATTTTTGTTTTCTAGGGTGGTAGGTTTAGAATTTGAGCCTTGCCTAAAAAAGGCACTTTGGGGGTGGCAAGAGCCTTAGCCAATATCCGGAATCCCAGGGGTGACAGGTGCAAGCCATCCCTTGCGAAGCAGCGTGGCTTGTCAAGCATTTCATCCCAGGCAGACAGACACTGGATCCCCTTTGAATGACACCAGACATTAAGCCAATTGTTAAAGCTGATCATCTTGTCTCTATATTGTGGCATCATTCTTGGTGAAGGAAGGATACTGCTCAGGGTTAGGGTCATACCTGCCTGGGCTACATAATCAGAGAGCTCCTCTATGTCTCTTTTCATGTAGTCCAGGGAGGTACGTCTCAGGTCGTTCACACCAGCATGGACAATGACTGTGTCATATTTGTACTTGCCGTGGAGTGACCCGAGTGCTTGTGTTATGTGGCGGATTCTAGCGCCCAATACGCAGCTTACTGTGACCCTCTCCTTGTTCAGCCTGGTGAGTGGGACGTCAGTGTGTCTGACTATGGAGTCACCTATGACAAGTATGTTTGGTGTTGTATTTGGCCTTAAGGGCTGTGACTGCTTTGCACACTGCTTTTGTGGTTTATGTGTTGCTTGTGGGGTGTCATGAGGTAGCAATTGTTTAGGTGTCTGCTTTGGAGGCCTCTGCTGTTTAGGTAAATTTTTACTCAGAGCCTCCGAGTATGTCTTTGTGTGTTTATGTGTTTGATTCAGTGGAGTGGTAGCATTATGTGAGGCTGGTTTTGTGGTGTGTGTAGTTGCCTTCTCCTCCTGTCTGGTCTTGCCAGTCCTGAGTTGAGAGAGCTCAGCCTCCAGTTTGGCTAAATAGCTGCATCTCTCAAGTATTTGTGTTATGTGGGAGGAGGAGAGGGCTGTCTGTGTACATGAGGCAGTTATAACATTGCCTCAAGATTCCCAGATTCACCAGCTGGACCGGAGAGAAGATTGACAACTGACCTTTGAACATGCTAGAATAATATTGGGAATTCCTTAATTGAAAACAAGGGCCAGTGGGGAGTGAGGGTGTAGTGCTTTTAATTTTTAGTGCTGACTTATATAATTGCTTTAGTGAGCAAGTGCCAGGTAACTTGAGTGCAATGTGTTACAAGTAACTAAATGCAAAAACGACAAACAGTAACTTTCTTTCAAGTGAAACAAGGAAATAAGTACAGTAAGCAATGCAGATATCACTAGTGATCCACAGAAGCGCTGAGAAGTTGCGTATTAGGTGGAATTAGCTTTCAGGGAAATAACAAGCAAACAAACAACAAGCATATAAACAAAGCTAGATTCAGCAGGCCTGGATCTAGTCTATGCTAGAGCAAACAAGGTGAACCAATTTCAGTAAGATACAGTTCAAATATTCAGGCACTATAAACCTTTAACCAGAAATTCCCAGCTCAGAAGGGCAGAGTCCAGCCTCTTCTCCCACAAGAGTGCAGACCACGAACCTTCTTAATGTAAAATAACTGGCCTGAAGCCCAAGTGCCTAAACCAGAACTAATACACTTGGACACTGGGCTCTCAATCAGCAGTTCCCAACTTAGAAGGATGAAAGCTACCTGTCCTGCCACCACAGTGCTTGCCACAAACCTTCCTAATGTAAAACAACTGGTCTGAAGCCCAAGTGCTTAATCCAAAAGACTTGAATGATAGCTACACTTTAATCAAGTTACAACCAAGCAGTAATAAATACCATTGAATACTTTAGAGAATGTCTGGATTAGTGCTCAAGTTACACAAACAAAGCTAGATCCAGCAGGCCCGAATCCAGTCTATGCCACAGCAAACAAGGCACACCAACTTCAGTAAGAAACAGTTCAGATATGCACGCACTATAAGCCTTTAACCAGAAATTCCCAGCTCAGAAGGGCAGAGTCCAGCCTCTCCTCCCACAAGAGTGCAGACCACGAACCCTCTTAATGTAAAATAACTGGCTTGAAAGCCCAAGTGCTTAAACCAGAATTAATACACTTTTAGAATAACAGACACTGAGCCCTCAATCAGCAGTTCTCAACCTAGAAGGATGTAAGCTACCTGTTCTGCCACAACAGTGCAGACCACAAACCCTCTCAGTGCAAAACAACTAACTGGTCCGAAGCCCAAGTGTTTAAACCAAAAGGCTTAGAATGAGTTACACCAAGCAGTAATAAATACAATTGAGTATTTTAAGATGATGCAAAAGTAAAAAGAAGTAGGTAAAAACACAAGTACAGTAAAAGCAGATGAAATTTTTTTTTTTTTTTTTTTTTTTTTTTTTTTTTTTTATCACATATCCAATTGCATCCTTTGGGTAAAGATGTTGCCACATTTCTTGTAGATTCATAGGCAAGTATTAGGCTAGCTGTTGTGGGTCATTTTAAGTCTAGCTAATTTCCCTCAAAGTAATGAAACTTTGTACCTTTTGTCTGTGAGGTGAACACTTTAACCATTATACCAACCCCTAACCCCTTCAGTGTTGTGTTCCATTGTGGATAATGGTAATGCCGTAGACTGAGAGAAGTTTGTGGAGGCAGAGACACAACACATTTTGTACAGGCTCACAGGTAGGTACTAGGCTATCAGCCCTGGGGCCTTATATAAGCCTAGCCAAAAAAGTTCCCTGGCTTTTGCCACCCAAGAAAGCTATTTTCCTGCGCCCCTGTTTAGCAGAGCCGCAGAAGTGATCCCCCAGGGTGAATTTCCTATTTCCCATCCATCTGTCGAGATTTGTCTTAAAGAGGGCTAATGAGGAGCTTTGCTTGACATGAACTGGTAGTCTGTCCCTGGAGTGTGTGGCTTGGAGGAATTGGGTTTCTTTAAGTGTATCATGTCCAACAGATCTGGGTTTGACATGGCTTTGTATGTTAGGCAGAGGTCACCTCCGAGTAGGCGATAAGCAATGGAGTACAACTGGAGTGAGACAGTCTGCGTATGGCATCTGTTTGAAGCCGATAAGCCTCTTAGTGAGGTGAGGTATTTCTTTGGCCTTTCTAGTTGTAGATGTCTTGCGAGGTACATGAAAACAGGGTGTTGTACTCTATAATGGGTCTAATGAGGGATGACAAGAGAGGAACAATGACCTCTTTCTGCAGGTAAACCCCTTTGTGATTTCCCGACTACTGTGCAAATGTGATCAAAGGAGAGACTGTCCACCAGTGTCCCAAGGTCTCTTATCACACTTTCGGTGTTGGCTACTGCCTATGTGGTAGTTCATGGGTACAGTGTTTTTCCCCCCAAATGGGGTGACGATGCATTTCCTGGCATTGAGCTTGAGGCCATGACTAACACCAAGCATCAGTCTCAGTGAGGCCCCTTTGGGATGTCCCCATAATTAGGCGATTCTATTATGGCATCTAGTTTGCAGTCATCTGCAAACTTAGTTAGCCAAAGACATGCTGTATTAGCCTGGACTTCTGAGAAGTAGATGTCAAGCAGGAGAGGACCCAGGACTGAAGCCTGTGGTACTCCATTTGTCACTGGTCTGAAGTTGGATTTAGTCTGCTACTTTCACCGTGTGGGTTCTGTCAGTGAGCCAGGTGGCCACCCATCTTGTGACATAGGGATTTATGCCCAGTCTAGTGAGTTTATCTATAATTCCAGAGTGTGGGATCATGTCTAAAGCCTTGGCGAGGTCAATATAGGCTGTGTGCACCACCTTACCCTTATCCACAGCTCTGGTGACTGCTTCAAAGAAGTCATTCAGGTTAAGGAGACATGACCTACCTTTTACAAACCCAAACTGAGAGGTAACCTCCAAACTATGGACCCCAATGTCCTTGTTTACAAACTCCAAGACGATACATTCCAAGGCGTTTCAGACCAGATTCGTCAGGCTAATGGGGCGGTAGTTCTCAGGGTCCGTGGTGGCACCCCCTTTGTGGAGTGGGATAACCGCTGTGCGTCATTCAGTAGGCACAAAGCCTGAAGTGAGCTGTGCGCCACTCGGTAGGCAAAGCCTGAAGTGAGGCTATGACTGAACATGGTACATAAGTGGGGTGCCAGTTCATTCTGTCGTTTGTGCAGAGCGCAGCCCGGGATGTTGTCGGGTCCCATGGATGCTGTGTTCTTGGCTTTGGAGAGTGCAGCCTGTACTTGTGCATCCGTGACTACAGGGGCTTTGCATTCTTCCAGTATTGTGATGTGCCCTTTCTAGGGGTGAAGTTTGCATTGAACCTATCTGGCAGGATGTTGGCAATGTCAGTTGGTTCTGTATATCTAGTGCCATTGTGCTGTAGCTCAGAGTAGATCAGAGTGTTGCCACTGAGATTCTTGACAGCCGTTGAATGCTTTGTGGTTATCTTTAGAATTAGTGGCGATTTTATTTTCGTAACTAGCTTTGGAGGATTTTGAGGGATCTCTGCTTCTTACTGAGGCTGACCAAGAAGTTCTTGCAATCAGGGGATTTTACTCTCTTTGCAACAGCTTCTTCCTTCTGTTGTAGAGTTTATGGCAGGGGACCACCAGATTGGCTTTCCTTTTTTTGGAGGCTAGCATCTTGGTTCTGTTGGGGATGGCAAGATCCATGCACTCGTGTATGTGCTTATACAAGGCATTTGTAAAGGATTCAGTAGTTATACCTCTATTTTCTGTCTGTATGGGTGAGGTGAAGTTTGCCAGTTCTGTCTTAGGAAGCATGAAGTTGGCTTTGGAGATGTTTTTTACGGTGGTTTCCTTAATGGGGGGGGGGGTACTGATGTCTAGGGCGATTAGCTTGTGGTCGGATATGACCAGCAAGGAGTTGACTTCTGGCGTGGAACATCAGTTGCCCATATTGGTAATGACTAGGTACAGGATACTGCTACCCCTGGTGGGGGGTATGGACAAGCTTATCCAGGGCGTTGGAATGTATTATTCCAGAAAGCGTTGAGCAAATGTTAGTACATGAGTAGTTTTCCCAGTTGATGGTGGGGTAGTTGAAATCGCCCATTATTAGGGTATTGGGCTGTACCTTAATATTACCCAGTATATCAAGAAACGTGGAGTGGGCATCCTGGGGCATGGCGGGGGATCTGTAACAAGCCACAACCTGGATTGCAGTCTTGCCCAGTGTTAGTTGCACTTGGATAATTTAGGATGCATTATGTTGAGCAACTAGCCTAGAGGTGTGGATATCCTCAATGAATATGGACACGCCTCCTCCTCCTTTAGAGTTTTGGTCCAGGTTAGGTGGCTGAAAGGTATGGTGCGAGTTATAGCCTGATAACACAGGGTTGCTCTCTGGAGCCTTGAACCAAGTCTCTGTCACTGCACAGATGTCTATGTTCTCCATTTTAAGGAGTGCCTCGAGTGAGTGCATTTTGAGGTTTAGACTTCTAGCACTGAGTAGCATTACTGTCAGATTTTTCTTGCTTATACCTGCTATAGTGGTGAGTTTTTCATTTGAACCTTGCCTAAAATGGGCATGGTATTCATTTTAATATCTATTTGGTCTTTGTTTTTGCTAATAGACTACCTGGGGCACCTGACATGCAGATCACCTTTTAAAGAATGCTACACAGATCGACTAGTGCAGACAAGGTGGCAATGCCATTATGCCAGATGTGCTTGGCATTTAAGGCCCACCTATTTTAAAATAGCCTGTAATATTTTCAGTTTTACTAGACAACCCCGCAGCACACAGAATCCTTGCCTGAAACTTCCTACTCTCCCACATTCTGTACCATGACTGGAGATAAATCTGATATGCTTTGAGCATCAAGTTAATCCTTCAACACTACAAGGACCCCCTCCCAGGGACTTTATGGTGTCCTCATCCTTGGTAAAAGAAATCCACCCACGTGGGCAGAGTCACTGGATTTCTCCCGACCACTCTCAGGTGAAGAAGCTACAGACAAATGAAATAATAGCTATGTTCCTAACAGTAGATGTTCATATAACCAGTGCAGCAGTAACAGCTATAAAAACTATAGCTTAAGGATACAACAGCCAGCTAACTTTCAAAACTTAAGAACATTTTCCACACACCTCAAATCACTACCAGCTTCAGCAGAGCTGAAGGGTAGTATGGGCACCAAGCCCTTCAGAGATTTCATGCCAGCAGAGGGAGACATGAGCCCTTACAGAGATTAATGCACGGGGGGAAAAAAAAAACAGAGGGGAGATGGGAATGAGAGGCTACTGCACATCTACTGTTATGCAGTTTTAATCACATAGCTGTACTATACTTGATAACTGGTGCAGTAACACTGCAACAGTAAACTCTTAACCTGCACCCATGGGGATTGGTAGATGCCAGACAACTAGCTTCTGATTGAGAGTTACTTTTAAAAAAGCTAATAATACTGTACTCTATATTTGTGTGGTTTGACTTTTCCTCAGTTTGCAGAGAGGGGGATCTTATCTTCCTTTTTAAATCTCAAACTAACAAAATAAGACATTTCTGCGGGGGTGGGGGGAGGGCAAAAAGTGCAACGGATGACAATTGTGCTGTATTTAAATATTTATTTTGTTGCCTGAGTGCGCCAGTTGCCTGGGTTCCGGTTAACTGAGTTTACTGAGAGGTATGAGAGAAATCCAGGATCCACTGCAGAACGGTCCTAGCAAAAGGAATCTAACTTGTACCACATCTGTCTTATCTTCATAAGGAATGAACCGATCAGTGATGGAACTACAGCTTTCAGAATCAAAACGGCCCAGCTGTCTTGGATATCCACAGTATGGAGAATCCTCATTTTAAGTTCTGAGAAGACCGGGAGATAGCTTGGCACAAAGTAAACTTGCTGAACACTTCAAACTAATCCTTTTATGTTTAAAGTAAACTCTACTTTGTAAAAAAAAATGAGGCAAGGTAGAATCCCCATAAGAGCTTTAAACTCAAGTCACAATCAGCAAAACTGTTTTCAGTTTCTTAAAACTGAAATCCGTCTGAAACTGGTCCAAGTGGAGCAAGAGTCAATATTTCTAAAGTGTTAGGATACCAGATGAAGCAACCTGGATGTTCTTCGTTCCACATTGCTGCAGTCCTTACTATTGGGTAGTCCGCTGTCCAGTCGGCCCGAATACCAGAGTATATGGCTGACGTCGGTCAGGGCACATTAGACTGACGTCAGTACGTCAGGGTACTAATGCGCATGACCGACGTCATATCCTCAGTCTTTTTTGCCGCATGGTCCGATGCAGAAGCAGTTTTGCGAGTGCAGGTTGGCGTTCTGAAATATTTCCGAAACCGGAGTTTCAGACCGAATCAGAGTTGGCTAAGTACCCGTTAGAACATTTTGGTTTTTCTTGCCTCAGTATTTAACCGGATGTCAGAAAAAGTGAATAACTGTATTTCTTGTGGGAAACAGATACCTTATAGGGATTACCATACCTTGTGTATACCTTGTTTAGGGCCTGAGCACGACGTTGTTGGATGCCGCTCTTGTGCTAGGTTTAACAAACGCACTATTAAGAGGAGGTTAGACTGTGCCAGGTTAGTGTTTGGGAAGCGTTGCAATTATAAAATGCCGTCGGATGCTCCGACGCCCGCTTCGTCCAAGAAGCGCAAGGACAAAACAGCGAAGCCTAGGGTTGATGAACCGGCAGTCCCGGACGTCGGTTCTTTAGAAGGCTCAGTGGAGCCAGAGGTTTTGCCAGGAGTTTCTTTGGAGTCTCAGGCAGAGACTTTGCTGTTACAGGATGTGCCTTCTCAGGAGGTAGGCCAGGCTGAGGGGGCTTCTCAGGTAACTGTTCTTCCCTCTCTTCCCAAGGTAGTTAGAGCCTCTCCTTCTGTTGCTAAAACTTCTTTGAGAGGTAGGCCAAGTTTATCTTCAATGGGGGCTTCTCCTAGCACTTCAGGTTCTGTGCCTAAGAAACATATGCTTAAAATGGCAGAGGATTTGATTACTATGATTAGAGGTTCTATGCCCCCTCCTGATAAGAGGCCTAGGGTGGAACCTGAGTTTGAGTGTTTGGAACAGTATTCAGAGGCTTCAGAGTCTTCTGCGGAAGATTTGCAGGATTTTCCACCTTATTCTGATTCTGATGTGGATGATTCCACTCCTACAGCTTCTCCTCCTGAGGATTTCTCATTTTCAGAGACTCTGCATTCCATGAGAGAACACTTTAAATGGGAAGGCCAAGATTACTCTGATTCCAGGAAAAGGCTTAGGGAATTTTATTTTACCCCAACATAGGCCCTTAGCTATACCTCCTGTGTTGAATGTGGTGGAAGATGTTTTGCAGAGGCTTCCTGAACCCTGACTCTTTGCCTCCTGCTCCTGTTAAACCTGATAGGTACTATAGGGTGCCTATAGCTCATAAGTATTTGTTTAAGAGTCCTAGGGCGGATCCAGAAACTGTTTCTCAGGGGCCTAAAGGTGTTAAGGCCTCTGTGGTTAAAAATCCTGTTCCCACTGATAAAGAGGCAAGGGCTTTGGATAGGTGGGGAAAGAAAGTGTATACTTCTTCCACTCTAGCCATGAGAGCGTTGAATTGTCAGTTTCACATGCTAAAATATCAAAATTATCTCCTTTCACAATTGAAATCTAAGGTGGATGCTTTGGCGGAAGGTATTGAGTGTAAAGAGTTGCTGGATTTAGTTCATGTGTCTGAACAAGTAGGTAAGCATTCTTTGCAATGTGGTTTTGATGCTGTACAGGCCTCCTCGAGGGTGGCTGCTACTAGTTCTGTTCTTCGCAGGCATGCCTGGTTGAGGGATCAGAATTTAGCTGAGCATGTTAAGACAAGGATTTTGGATGCTCCTTTACAGTCTGATGTGTTGTTTGGTTCGCCTGTGGAAGCAGTTTTAAAGAAAATGGAGGACAAAGCTAAGTCTATGCAAACTGTTAAAGATTTTTTGCAGGTGCAGCCACCGAAGTTTAGTAGAAATTGGCCTGCTAAGGGGTGGACATATCCTGCTTATGATTCCCAGTCTAGGGGTAGGTCTAGACGTGGTAGGGGCAGAGCTCAAGGTTCTTTTAGGCCTAGAACAGGGAGTTCACCTGCTCAGACTTCTGGTGAGGGCAGGGGTCAGTCCTTTCGTAAACAGACCCAATGACCTGCCTTTTCAGCTGCCAGAAGATTCTCGTCTGGCAGCTCCTTTGGGAGGAAGACTGTCCCTTTTCAAAGAAAATTGGGATTTCATTACTCAAGACAGATGGGTGTTGGATATCATTCACCACGGTTACAGGTTTTATTTCCATACATTGCCCCCTTTCAAAGGCATGCCAGACGTTCCTCCTCCACAAAGAAAAGAGGCTCACAAGCAAATTTCTCAGTTACTCCAGATGGGGCCATTCAGCCAGTCCCTGTATCAGAAAGGGGCCTAGGATTTTATTCTCGCCTGTTCCTAGTACCAAAGAAGGGGAACACGTGGAGACCAATTTTGGATTTATCTCTCCTCAACACTTATCTGGACATTCCCAAGTTCAAGATGTTGACGTTACAACAGCTTTTACCTCTGCTGGGCAAAGATCACTGGATGGTAACTTTAGATCTCAAGGAAGCTTACCTTCATGTGCCTATAAGGCTAAGTTGCAGGAAGTATCTGCGGTTTCGAGCTGGAAATTCTCATTATCAGTTCTCTGCATTGCCCTTTGGCTTATCTACTGCGTCCAGAGTATTCACAAAGGTTCTGGCTCCAGTGATAGCTTACTTCAGGCTACAAGGAATTCAAATCTATCCTTACTTGGACGACTGCCTGATTCTGGCTCAAGAAAAGGAAGACCTTCTACAGCATCTGGAATATGTTATAGCAGTGCTAAGATGCCTAGGGTATTCTGTGAACGAAATAAAGTCCAGTCTAGTACCCTCTCAAGACATGTGCTTTCTGGGTGTGAGACTGAATACAGCAGCCCAGATGGCCTTTTAACCCCGGACAAACAAAAGAGTCTATCACATTACTTCCATCAACTATCTCATCAGTCCGTGCTGACTGCAAGGACAGTCCTTCAAGCATTAGGGTTCATGGCATCTTGTATTCTGGTGCTTCCCAATGCCAAACTGCATATGAGGAAGCTACAATGGTATCTCAAAATGTATGGACACAGCACTGCCAGGATTTGGACACTGTCATTCAAATAATACCTTGCCTTCAAAAAGAATTTTTGTGGTGGGCTCAGGAATGTCACCTAAACAAGGGACTCTCTGTGACCCGGCCAGAGGCGAGTCAGATTTTAACGACAGATGCCTCGGACATTGCTTGGGGAGCTCATCTAAATGGAAAGTGGATACAAGACAAGTGGCCTGCCAGACTACAGCATCTACATATCAACATGAAGGAGATGTTAGCAGTCCAGTTTGCATTAATGGCTTTCAAGGAGTTACTTCTTCCAGGGCAGGTGTTGATTCTAACAGACAACACAACTGTCATGTGGTACATCAACAAACAAGGGGGAACACATTCTTACCCATTGTGCAGGCAAGCAATGATTTTATGGGAGATTGCGCTCAGCTTGCATCTAACTCTTCAGGCAAGGTTTCTGCCGGAGCACAGAACTCCTTAGCAGATGTGTTAAGCAGACAAATCATGGATCCCCACGAGTGGAAACTGGATCTTCATGTATTTCAAAGGTTGACAGTGTCCTGGGGAACTCCAGACATAGATCTGTTCGCTTCTCCACTAAACCACCAGCTGCCAAAGTTTTGCACAAAGAGGTTACATCACACAGCTTGGAAAGTGGATGCTCTTTCTTTCAGTTGGAAAAATCTTCATGTGTATGCGTTTCCACCTCTGCCTCTTCTTCCAAAGGTGCTTCTAAAGGTCAGACAAGACAAGCCAAGGATGATTTTAATAGCTCCAGATTGGCCTCGGCAGCACTGGTACCCATTACTGAGGAGTCTAGTAAAGAAGCCTCCATGGCCTTTACCCTTGATTCCGCACCTGTTGTCTCGGAGAGAAGGTCACCTGCTCAATGTCAAGCTTCGCTCTCTTCATCTGACAGCATGGCATATTCTGTTTTGAGAGACAGCCGGTCTCAACTTCCTCAACAAGTTTTAAATGTGATTATGGAAGCTAGAAGACCTAGTACAAGGAAAGTGTACGCAGAAAAATGGAAGAGATTTTTATTTTGGAGTGCAGCAAGGAATTTGGATATTTCTGAGCCTAATTTGAGTGTGGCTCTTCAATATCTTACTGAGTTATTGGACAAAGGTTTGTCCTTCTCTTCCATTAAGATTCATGCTGCAGCAATTTCATCTCACTATGATTGTGACCCACCATTGTTTTCGCATCTTTTGTTCAAGCAGTTTCTCAGAGGGGCAAAGAATTTAAGACCCCCACGTAGAGCTCCTACTCCTGCTTGGGATCTCAATTTTGTGTTGGAAAAACTTACTCTACAACCTTTTGAGCCTGCGGGTACTGCTGATTTGAAATATTTGTCATGGAAGACTGCTTTTTTGTTGGCTATTACTTCTGCAAGAAGGGTTTCTGAGTTGCAGGCCCTTATGGCAGTAGAGCCCTTTCTGATTTTCCATAAGGATAGGGTCTCATTACGTACTAATCCTTCCTTTATGCCTAAGGTGGTTTCTAGTGTGGCTTTAAACCAAACTATTCATTTGCCTACTTTCTATGCAGATCCCCAAAATAAAGGGGAAAAGATTTTGCACACTTTAGATGTACATAGGCAGTTGCGTTATTATTTAAGCAGGACTAAGGATTTCAGGCAGTCTCAGCAGTTGTTTGTTTCTTTTGCTTTGAGTTCTCAGGGCAAGCCTGTGTCTAAGCAAACTATTTCTAAGTGGATTGGGTTTTGCATTTCATTTTGTTATTCCCATCATGGCAAGGAGATTCCGGCTGGGATTAGGCCTCATTCCACTAGGGCTACTGCCACTTCAACAGCATTTCTAAGGGGGGTGGCAACTAAGGATATTTTGGAGGCAGCTACTTGGAGTTCAGTGCATACTTTCTCTAAGCATTATCACCTTCCTCTCTACTCTAAGTCTAGGGCTGGTTTTGCCACAGCTATTTTGCAAGGCATGTTGTCAGCTCCTGCTTCTCTATGATTTGCCAGCCTCCCTTACCTCTGCTTTGGGATTCTACCCAATAGTAAGGACTGCAGCAGTGTGGAACGAAGAACATAGTACAGTTTTGTACCTACCATAAATGTAGATGTTCGAGGATCCACATTGCTGCAGTCCAATTTACCCTCCCTCCTTCCCCTCTTTGTTTAGGGGTGGTTGTGTAGGTGAGGTTATATGTTGATATTTTTGTATATATTTTTGTATATATTGTACATATTTTTGGTGCAGGTATTTTGGGCCTTGTCTTTTTAGGGTCTTCTGACATCTGGGGCAAGAAAAGACTGAGGATATGACGTGGGTCATGCGCATTAGTACCCTGACGTACTGACGTCAGTCTAATGCGCCCTGACCGACGTCAGCCATATACTCTGGTATTCGGGCCGACTGGACAGCGGACTACCCAATAGTAAGGACTGCAGCAATGTGGATCCTCGAACATCTACATTTATGGTAGGTACAAAACTGTACTTTTCTAGGAAGTTTGGCATGCAGCAATGTTTTGTGAAACAGACTATTAAGCCTTGCCTGATGTTCTTCGTGTTTCACTGTTGCAGTCATTACATTTGGGTTATCCTGCTGACAGGTTGCCCTCAGTCAGCCTGAATTCCAAAGTCTTTGGTCCTGCGTCGGTTCTGTCACCTCTTCCCTGACGTCAGGTCGTCAGGGGTATAAAAGATGCAGCCAACGCCATTTTATTCGGTCTTTCTTGCCACGTGGTGCCCAAAGCAGAAGCAGTTCGCAAGTGCCGGTCGGCCGACTCCTGAGATTTTCGTGTTTGAGTTTGAGATCCAAAGTCTTCATTAAAAGCTAAGTACCCTGTTGGGGAAACTTTTTTCTTGCTCCAGGCCGATGTCAGAAAAAGTTAATAATTGTATTTCTTGTGGGAAGTAAATACCTCATAAGGACTTTCATTCTTACTGTATTCCTTGCCTAGGCCCTGACCACGACGTTGCTAGTTGTCGGTTTTGTGCTAAATTTAACCAACACGCTATTAAGCGTCGGTACGATTTTGCATTAACCTATTTTGGGCGAAGATTTAATTATACAATGTCGTCGGATAGCCATCCGACTACCGGAGTTCACAAAAAACGCAAAGAAAAAGAAAAAGACAGCCAACCGAGGTCCAAAACCGACGACGAAGCTTCTCCTAAGCAAGTCGCCGGTTCTCAGTGAGGTGCTTTCGCAGCCCCTGATGTCCGCTACTTTAGAGTCACAAGCCACTACTGACTCCCACGTGGAGTCGGCCAGGCCGCTGGAAACTCAAGGTATTGAAACCTCGGAAATTATCCCCTCAGATGAGTCGGGGGCCGCTGAGCAGGCATCTGCTTCTGAGGGTGTATTCAGACCTAAACAATTATATATTAAACCGACTTCAAAGACTAAAACGCCTTTAAAGGCAGAGAAACAAGTTCAGCCACAAGGACAGGCCTCCATGCCCAAAAAACAGATGCTCAAAATGGCCGAAGACTTAATTACCTTGATCAGGGGTTCCCATCCCCCTCCTGATAAGAGGCCTAAGCAAGAGAGAGGCTATGAATCTTCAGATCAGGTTTCCATTTCTTCTCTTCCCCCCTATGAGGATTCTGATGCTGAAGAATCAACTCCTTCAGCTTCTCCTCCTGAGGATTACTCTTTTGGAGAAACCTTGCATACCATGAGGGAGCACTTCCACTGGGAGAGCCAAGATTTTTCAGAATCTACGAAAAGGCTCAGAGACTTCCTTTTACTACCTCAACACAGGCCTCTAGCTATTTCGCCTGTGTTAGACATTGTAGATGATGTGTTCTCTGAGTCTAGTCTGACCCCTGACTCTTTACCTCCAGCTCCTGTTAAGACGGACAGATGCTACAGGGTCCCCGACTCTCATAAATTCCTTTTCAAAAACCCTACTGCAGACCCAGAAACTATTTCTCAGGGTCCCAAAGGGGGGTCAAGGCTTCTACTGCAAAAAACCCTACCCCCCTCTGACAGGGATTCTAGGGCACTGGATAAATGGAAAAAAAAGATTTACACATCTGCTACTTTGGCTATAAGGGCCTTAAATTGCCAGTTTCATATGCTCAAATATCAGCGATATATCATGACACTGCTTAAACAGAAATTGATGGTAAATTCTGAATGTACAGAAAACTAAGAAATGCGGGATTTATTGCATGCAGCTGAACAAGTTGGAAAGCATACTTTGCAATGTGGGTTTGATTATCTGGAGGCCTCCTGCAGGGCCGCTGTTACGGGTTCTGTCATTAGAAGGCATGCTTGGTTAAAGGAACAAAATCTGCCTGACCATGTTAAAGCTAAATTATTAGATGCTCCTTTACAACATGATACCTTGTTTGGTGTTAAGGCAGAAGTGGTGTTAAAGAAAATGGAGGACAAAGCTAAATCTATGCAAACGGTCAAGGATTTCTTACAGGTACAGCCACCTAGATTTAGCAGACACTGACCTACAAAGAATTGGTCCTTTCCAGTCTCAGACAGACCTCAAAGGGGCAGATCCAGATGCCCTAGAGGCAGATCACAGCCGCAAGGATCCTACAGGTATAAACAGTGGAATGCTTCTACCTCCAAAGGTGGAGAAGACAAATCACAATCATACAGGAAACGGACCCAATGACTTCCCCCTGCCTGCACCAAACACTTATCTTCTGGCAGCACCCTTAGGGGGAAAACTAGCACTTTTTTCTCAAAATTGGCACATTATAACCCAGGACAAATGGGTTCTAGACATAGTGTCACAAGGCTATAAGTTTCATTTCCATACCCTGCCAAGGGCAAACGGTTGGCCAGACCTGCCAAAAAATCAATGGGCAGAGGCTCAAAAACAAGTTGCAGCTCTCATGGACATGAGGGCTATTCAACAAGTGCCACAGCAAGAGCAGGGACAAGGATTTTACTCAAGACTGATGTTCATCGTGTTTCACTGTTGCAATCATTACTCTTGGGTTATCCTGCTGGCAGGCTACCCTCAGTCGGTCAGAATTCCAAAGTCTAGGTCCGGCGTCGGTTGCTGTTACCTCTTCCCTGACGTCAGTGCACCAGGGGTATAAACGATGCAGCCAACGCCATTTTCTTCAGTCTTTCTTGACGCGCGGTGCCCGAAGCAAAAGCAGTTCGCAAGTGCTGGTCGGACGACTCCTGAGATTTTCAAATCTGTATTTCAGAACCGAAGTCTTCATTAAAGCTAAGTAACCCCGTTGGGGAAACTTTTTTTTTTCTTGCTCCAGACCAATGTCAGAAAAAGTTAACAGTTGTATTGCTTGTGGGAAGCAAATACCTCATAAGGATTTTCACTCTTACTGTATTCCATGCCTAGGCCCTGATCACAACTTTGCTAGCTGTCGGTTTTGTGCTAGATTTAACCAACGCACTATCAAGTGTCTGTTCGATTTTGCATTTCATTACTTTGGCTGAAGATTTAATTATATAATGCCGTCGGACAGCCGACAACCGGAGTTTACAAAAAACGCAAGGACAACGATAGGCATCTGAGGTCCAAAACCGACGACGAATCTTCTAGGCCAGTCGCTGGTTCGCCGGTTGTCAGTGAGGCGCTTTCGCAGCCCCTGGCGCCCGCTACCTTAGAGCCACAGGCCGCTACCGACTCCCACATGGACCCGACTGGGCCTCTGGAAACTCAAGTTATTGGACACTCGGAAGTCACTCCCTTCGGATGGGTCCGGAGCCACTGAGCAGTCATCGACTTCTGAGGGAGTCTTCAGACCTACACAACTATATGTTAAGCCATCTTCAGCTTCAAAGACTAAGACTAAAGCCGCTCTAAAGACAAAGAAACAAGTACAGCATTCTTCTACTCAGACTTCCATGCCTAAAAAACAGATGCTCAAAATGGCCGAAGACCTAATTACTTTGATCAGGGGCTCCCATCCCCCTCCTGATAAGAGGCCTAGTCAAGAGATGGAGTATGATTCTTCTGATCAGGTATCGGTTTCCTCTGATTCCTCTTCTGAACAGGATTACTCCATGCTTCCCTATGAGGATTCTGATGCTGAAGAATCCATTCCTTCAGCCTCTCCTCCTGAGGACTATTCTTTTGGGGAAACACTGCATACTATGAGGGAGCATTTCCACTGGGAGAGCCAAGATTTTTCTGAATCTAAGAAAAGGCTCAGAGACTTTCTGCTTCTTCCTCAGCACAGACCCCTTGCTATTCCACCTGTTCTAGACATTGTAGATGATGTATTTTCAGAGTCCGGTCTGTCCCCTGACTCTTTACCCCTTGCACCTGCTAAGCCAGACAGATACTACGGGGTCCCGGATTCTCATAAATTCCTATATAAAAACCCCGCTGCTGACCCAGAAACTACATCTCAGGGTCCCAAGGGGGTTAAAGCTTCCACTGCAAAAAAAACCCTGTCCCCTCTGATAGGGATTGTAGGGCTCTAGACAGATGGGGGAAAAAAGTTTACACTTCTGCTACCCTGGCTGTAAAGGCTTTAAATTGTCAATGTCATATGCTTAAATATCAGCAATATTTAATGTCACTACTTAAACAGAAAATGTTGACAAATACTGAATGTTCAGAGAACAATGAATTGCAGGATTTATTGCATGCAACTGAACAAGTGGGGAAAGCATACTTTGCAATGTGGTTATGATTCACTGGAGGCCTTTTGCAGGGCCGCTGTTACAGGTTCTGTTATTAGAAAGCATGCTTGGTTATAGGAACAGAATCTGCCTGATCATGTTAAAGCAAAATTATTAGATGCACCATTACAGCATGATACTTTGTTTGGTACTAAAGCAGAAGAGGTGTTGAAAAAAATGGAGGATAAAGCAAAATCCATGCAGACAGTCAAGGATTTCTTACAGGTACAGCCACCCAAGTTTAGCAGGAACTGGCCTTCTAAAAATTGGTCCTTTCCAGTGTCAGACAGACCTCAAAGAGGCAGATTTCCACCCCAAGGCTCATACAGGCCTAAACAATGGGGTGCTCCTATCTCCAAAAGCGGAGAAGACAAATCACAACCTTACAGGAAACAGTCCCAATGTCTTTCCTCTACCAGTTCCAAGCAGATGTTCATCGTGCATACAGCTACAGTCATAACAGATGGGTTCTCCTGCAGTCAGGCGGGTCCTCGGTCGGCCGAATTCCAAAGTCTAGGTCCGGCATCGGTTGTCATCGCTTCTTCCCTGACGTCAGTGCGACAGGGGTATAAAGGAACCAGCCGACGCCATTTTCTTCAGTCTTTCTTGCCGCGCGGTGCCCGAAGCAGAAGCAGTTAGCAAGTGCCGGTCGGCCAGCTCCTGAGATTACGAAAATTTGGAAACCGAAGTCTTCTTAAAAGCTAAGTACCCCGTTGGGGAAACTTTTCTTGCCTCAGACCGATGTCAGACAAAGTTAATAATTGTATTTCTTGTGGGAAGCAAATACCGCATAAGGATTTCCATTCCCTCTGTATAACTTGTTTAGGCCCAGACCACGACGTCTCGGTCTGCCACTTTTGTGCTACATTAAACAAACGCACCATTAAGCATTGGGTGGAGTTCGCCCAGCATTATTTTGGGAAAGCATTTAACTATACTATGTCGTTGGATACTCCGACTCCGGTTATGTCTAAAAATCGCAAAGACAAGGACCGACACACTAGGTCCGCGGCCTCTACCGACACCACGCCAAAGCCGACTACACGTGGTCCGGTTCTCAGCAAGGCACCTACGCAGCCCCTGACTACCGACGACAGTTATTTGGCGGTGTCTCCTGTGCCCGAGGTCGCAGGCTCCTCTGCCCACACCCCGACTACAGATACCGAAGCCACTCTTGGCATTGGAACTCAGAATGTGGACAGGTCCACCTCCACTCAAGGTGTCTTCAGACCTTCCTCTTCTTTCTCCATCAAGGCTTTCACAAAGTCTAAAGCAACCATGCACTCTAAGAGACCAGCTACACAGGGCCCATCTCCAGGCCCCATGCCTAAGAAACAGATGCTTAAAATGGCTGAGGATTTAGTTACTCTTATCAGAGGTTCTCGGCCCCCACCGGACAAAAGGCCCAGAGTGGAGGAAGATTCCCCCTCCTCTGATCAGGGCTCCATTATTTCAGAGCACTCTGATGATCAGGAACATTCTTACTCCCCTTTTGAAGACTCTGATGCGGAGGAGTCCATCCCTTCTGTCTCCCCCCAAGAGGATTACTCATTTGGGGAAACTTTGCATACCTTAAAGGAACACTTCCAGTGGGAAGGCCAAGATTATTCTGATTCCAAGAAAAGGCTCAGGGAATTTCTCTTGCTACCTCAGCACAGGCCTCTGGTTATACCTCCTGTCTTGGACATCCTAGATGATGTTTACTCGGAGGCCTGCCTTAACCCGGACTCTCTACCTCCAGCTCCAGTTAAGCCTGACAGGTACTATAGGGTTCTTGACTCACACCAATTTCTATACAAAAGCCATGCTGCTGACCCAGAAACCATCTCACAGGGCCCCAAGGGGGGAGTTAAGGCCTCCATTGCTAAAAATCCATTACCTTCCGAGAGAGACTCCAGATCCTTAGAAAGGTGGGGAAAAAAGGTATATACCTCGGCTACCTTATCCATGAGGGCCTTAAACTGTCAGTTTCATATGCTAAAATACCAACAGTTTTTGTTATCACAATTGAAAAGTAAAATGTCACAACCTGAACAACTAGACTTGAAGGAGTTGCAGGATTTGATGCATAGTGCAGAACAAGTGGGTAAGCATACCTTACAATGTAGTTTTGATGCCCTAGAGGCCTCATGTAGAGCTGCTGTTACAGGATCAGTCATACGTAGGCATGCCTGGCTCAAGGAACAAGCCTTACCTGATCATGTCAAAGCTAAATTACTAGACACCCCTCTTCAAAAGGATGTACTATTTGGTGTTAAGGCCGAGGAGGTGTTAAGGAAAATGGAGTAAAAGGCTAAATCAATGCAAACTGTGAAAGAATTTCTACAGGTACAACCCCCACGCTTTAGTAGAAATTGGCCTTCCAAAAACTGGTCCTTTCCTGCTACGGACAGACCCCAAAGAGGCAGATACAGGCACCCGAGGGGCAGAGGACAATCCCAAGGATCATTTAGAGGCAGACAATGGCAAACTCCTACACAAAGAGGTGGTGAGGATAACTCGCAATCTTTCAGAAAGCAAACCCAATGACTTTCCCCTTTGCATGCCAACCAAGTCTCAAATGGCAGCCCCCGTAGGAGGAAAGCTGGCATTATTTTCAAAAAATTGGCATATTGACACCAAGGACAAATGGATCCTGGACATTATAAACAGAGGCTACAAATTCCATTTTCACACCCTTCCAAAAATGAGAGGCGTGCCAAACCTGCCACACAATCAAAGGGCAGAAGCACAAAAGCAAATTACAGATCTCATAAACATGAAAGCTATTCAAGAGGTACCTACGCACGAACAAGGTTAAGGCTTTTATTTCAGGCTATTTCTGGTGCCAAGGAAGGGAAAAGATTGGAGACCTATTTTGGACCTATCCAGCCTAAACACATTTCTACTCGTACCAAAATTCAAGATGCTCACCCTACAGCAACTTCTTCCCATGCTGGGCAAGGAGTCTTGGCTGGTAACATTAGACCTCAAGGAGGCATACCTGCATGTCCCAATCAGACAAAATTGCAGAAGGTACCTCAGATTTCTTGCAGGTTCAACCCATTATCAATTCTCTGCATTGCCCTTTGGCTTATCTACTGCACCCAGAGTATTCACAAAATGCCTGGCATCAATAATTGCCTACTGCAGACTTCAAGGGATACAAATATACCCCTATTTGGACGACTGCCTGATCCAAGCGGACAGCAAGCACATTCTTCTGAAACATCTGACTTATGTAATAATGTTGTTGAACTCTCTGGGATACACAGTCAACAAAAAGAAATCAAGGCTAATACCCTCTCGGAAGATAATTTTCCTGGGTGCCAATTTGGACACAAACACCCAGATGGCCTACCTCACGCCAGAGAAGCAGGGGCAACTAATTCAATACTTCAGAACACTAGCAAATTGCACCAGGCTGACTGCAAGGAAAATCCTGCAGGCTCTTGGTTTCATGGCATCTTGCATCTTGCTAATCCCATGTGCAAAGCTAAATATGAGGAAACTACAATGGTACCTGAAAAACATATAGTCTCAACACAGCCACAGTTTGGAAACGATAATACCAGTAATTCCATGTCTGCAAAAGGAATTTCTGTGGTGGGCTGAAGCATGTCAAACAAACACAGGCCTTCCATTCAAGCAAGCCTCAAGCAAATCAAGTCATCACAACAGACGCCTCTGACTATGCCTGGGGGCGCACATGACAGATCGGTGCATTCAGGGCAAATGGTCCCAAAAAGAAAAGCACCTTCACATCAATCAAAAAGAAATGCTAGCAGTAATAAATGCTATTATAGCTTTCAAGGACCTTCTACAACCAGGTCAACTATTGATAAGAACAGACAACACCACAGTTATGTGGTACATAAACAGGGAGGGACACCTTCTTACCCCCTATGCAGACTGGCCATGTCACTATGGAACATGGCCTTGGACTTACAAATGGAACTACAAGCACAGTACTTGCCAGGCAAGGAAAACATGCTGGCAGACAACCTAAGCAGGAATATGACAGATCCACACGAATGGAAATTGCATCCAAAAGTTTTTACAGAGATAATCCAAGAATGGGGAAGGCCAGACATAGATCTCTTTGCCTCCCACAAAAATCATCAATTGACAAAATTCTGCTCAAGGATCTTCCATCCAAAGGCCTGGAGAGTGGACGCTCTCTCTTTCAGTTGGACATCAATGACAGTTTATGCCTTCCCACCTCTTCCTCTGCTGCCCAAAGTTCTATTGAAGACCAGAGCAGACAGACCAAAGATGATTCTCATTGCTCCGGACTGGCCAAGGCAACACTGGTACCCACTCCTGAGGAGCCTGACGCATTCACCACCATGAACCCTGCCTCTAATGCCTCTTCTTCTGACTCAGCACAGCTTCAAAACTCTTCACAGCCAGCTAAAAACACTCAATCTGGCCGCATGGAAGATTCCTTAGCATCACAACAGGCCCTACTCTCCAAGGAGGTGCAGGATGTCATTTTGGAGGCCAGAAGGCCATCAACTAGAAAAGCTTAGTCCGCAAAATGGAAACGTTTTTGTGTCTGGAATGAGAAAAAGGGCCAGGATCCTGGAAAACTGAATTTACCTCAAATACTACAATATTTGGCCGAACTGCTAAGCAGTGGACTTTCTTTCTCCTCCATCAAAATCCATGCCTCAGCCATTTCTGCAGAATACAACACTGATCCTCCTTTATTCTCTCACCCTCTCTTAAGACAGTTCCTCAGAGGGGCTAAGAATTTAAGACCTCCAAGGAAACAACCAATACCTGCTTAGGATCTTAATCTCATTCTGGAAAAACTGACCTTGCCTCCCTTTGAGCCAGCTGCCTCATCAGATTTGCAATATTTGTCTTTGAAAACAGCTTTCCTTCTGGCTATCACCTCAGCTCGTAGAGTTTCAGAACTACAGGCTCTCATGGCTGTACAGCCTTTTATCATCTTCCATCAGGACAGAGTTTCCTTATGAACCAACCCGTCCTTTATGCCTAAAGTGGTATCCAGGGTAGCTTTAAATCAGGCCATACATTTACCTACTTTTTATCCTAATCCTCAAAACAAAGGGGAGAGATTACTACATTCCTTGGACATCCACAGACAACTGCGTTATTATTTGTACAGAACAAAGCCTTTCAGAAAATCATAACCGCTCTTTGTGGCCTATCCGGTAGGAGCTCAAGGAAAGCCAATTTCCAAACAGACAATCTCAAAATGGATAGCCCACTGCATACATTTTTGCTATTCCTTTCATGGCAAAACTGTACCTACAGGCATTAGAACTCATTCCACCAGGGCCACAGCCACCTCTGCAGCCTTCCTCAGAGGAGTTCCTATCAAGGATATTTTGGAAGCAGCCACTTGGAGTTCTGTGCATACCTTCTCCAAGCACTACAACCTACCATTATACTCCAAATCTAGAGCAGGCTTTGCCGCCAGTCTTGCAGGGCATTTTGGCTCCTCCTAGTTCCACCTAGTGCCCTACCACCCCTTTCTTAGCTTTGGGATTCTACCCATCTGTTATGACTGCAGCAGTATGCACGATGAACATAGTACAGTTTTGTACATACCATAAATGTAGATGTTAGAGTGCTAATACAGCTGCAGTCCAGGTTTCCCTCCCTCCTTCCCCTCTTGGGACAGGCCTATAGGCTGACACATCCTCATACAATTTGATTGGGGTATTCATTTATGATGTATTTGCTTGCAACTACTGTATTTTGATTATATTGCACTGCATTATTACACAAATTTATGTATTGCCTTCCTTCTGGGGGCACCTGACATCTGGGGCAAGAAAAACTGAAGAAAATGGCGTCGGCTGGTTCCTTTATACCCCTGTCGCACTGACGTCAGGGAAGAAGCGATGACAACCGACACCGGACCTAGACTTTGGAATTCGGCCGACCGAGGACCTGCCTGACGGCAGGAGAACCCATCTGTTATGACTGCAGCTGTATTAGCACTCGAACATCTACATTTATGGTAGGTACAAAACTGTACTTTTTCTTTTGACAGCCCCCTTAGGGGGAAAACTAGCACTTTTTTCATCAAATTGGCAAATGGTTACCCAAGACAAATGGGTCCTGAACATAGTGTCCCAAGGCTACAGGTTCCATTTTCACACTCTACCAAGGTCAAAGGGTATGCCAAACCTGCCACACAGTCAATGGGCAGAGGCACAAAAACAAATTACAGCCCTCATGGACATAAGGGCCATTCAGCAAGTACCACAACAAGAGCAGGGGCAAGGATTTTACTCCAGACTTTTCCTAGTACCCAGGAAGGACAAAACCTAGAGACCAATTCTGGACCTGTCTATACTAAATACATTTCTGGAAGTTCCAAAATTCAAGATGTTGAGACTACAGCAGCTACTGCCCATGCTGGGCAAGAGGGCTTGGCGCGTAACTTTGGACCTAAAAGAGGCATACCTGCATATCCCAATCAGACAATCTTGCAGAAGATACCTCAGATTCATAGCTGGCTCAATGCATTACCAATTCTCTGCACTGCCCTTTGGCTTATCTACTGCACCCAGTGTCTTTACAAAATGCCTGGCAACAGTAATTGCGTTTTGCAGACAAAAAGGAATTCAAATATATCCCTACTTGGTAGACTGCCTAATTCAAGCAGAGAACAAAGACACTCTTCTAAAGCATCTGGCGTTTGTAAAAAGATTACTAATTGGCTTAGGGTACACAGTAAATGAAAAGAAATCAAAACTAGTGCCCTCTCAAGAGATAATATTCCTGGATGCAAGCTTAAATACAACTGCCGAGATGGCTTATCTCACGCCAGACAAGCAAAAACAACTGACTACTTACTTCAAGAAATTGGCAACAAAAACCCACTTATCTGCAAGGAAAATCCTGCAGGCCTTGGGTTTCATGGCATCCTGCATTCTACTAATTCCATATGCCAGACTGCATATGAGGAAACTGCAATGGTATCTGAAAAGTGTTTGGACTCAACATTGCCACAGCCTGGAGACAGTAATTGCACTCATTCCCTGCCTACAGCAGGAGTTTCGATGGTGGGCAGAAGCCTGTCACCACAACAAGGGTCTGCCATTCAGTTTACCCACAGCCAGACAGACACTGACAATGGATGCATCAGATTATGCCTGGGGGGCCCATATGGCAGGAAAATGTATTCAGGGCACATGGCCTGCAAACCAGATGCATCTTCACATAAATCAAAAAGAGATGCTAGCTGTTCAAAATGCCCTGACAGCTTTCAAGGACTTGCTTCATCCAGGACAGTTACTGATAGACAGACAACACTACGGTCATGTGGTGCATAAACAAGCAAGGAGGTACACATTCCTACCCCCTCTGCAGACAAGCAATGACCTTATGGGACACAGCATTGGCTTTTCAAGTTCACCTGCAAGCACAATTCCTGCCAGGAAAAACAAATACTCTGGCAGACGAACTAAGCAGAAACCTCATGGATCCCCACAAATGGAAACTGGATCCACAAGTCTTCAGCATGATAATAAGGAAATGGGGATGCCCAGACATAGATCTATTTGCCTCCCTTCGCAACTGTCAGTTGCAGAGATTTTGCACAAGGATTTACCACAAGCAAGCATGGAAAGTGGATGCCCTATCATTCAGCTGGAAAAATCTAACAGTATATGCTTTCCCCCCCTACCTCTCCTTCCCAGAGTACTCCTAAAGGTCAGACAAGAGAAGCCAAAAATGATACTGATTGCACCAGACTGGCCACGCCAACACTGGTACCCAATCCTAAAGAGCTGGTCTCAAGGTCCAGCATGGATATTGCCTCAAACTTCTCACTTGCTGACCCAACAAAACAATCAGATCCTGCACAGCCAACTCGGGACCTTAAATCTTGGCAGCATGGCGGATAATGTAGCCATTCAGAACCCTCCTCTTTCAAAAGCTGTTATGGATGTTATCTTGGAGGCCAGGAGGCCCAGTACCAGAAAATCTTATGCAGAAAAATGGAAGAGATTCTGTACCAAATATTCCTCAGATTTTACAGTACCTAACTGAGATGCTGAACAAAGGCCTTTCTTTCTCATCAATTAAGATTCATGCCTCTGCCATTTCTGCCCATTACAATATGGAACCACCTATCTTTTCTCATCCTTTAATAAGGCAGTACATCAGAGGGGCCAAAAACATCAGACCTCCAAGGAGAGCACCAATTCCGGCCTGGGACCTCAATTATGTTTTGGAAAAACTCACACTGCCTCCTTTCAAGCCAGCATCAGCAGCAGATATAAAATTATTATCCTGGAAAACAGATCTGCTCCTAGTCATAACCTCTGCAAGGTGAGTCTCGGAGTTACAAGCACTCATGGCTGTGGAACCTTTCATCATTTTTCATCCAGACAGGGTTTCTCTGAGGACAAACCCTACATTTATGCCTAAGGTGGTGTCCAGTGTGGCCCTCAACCAAACCATTCACTTGCCTACCTTTTACTCAAATCCACAGAACAAGGGTGAGAAAATTCTGCATTATTTGGACATACACAGGCAGTTGCGCTTCTACTTGGACAGAACTAAAGCTTTCAGAAAGACTGAGCAACTTTTAGTGTCGTATGCTGCAGGATCTCAAGGAAAGGCCATCTCAAAACAGACTCTTTCTAAGTTGATAGGCCATTGCATCCGTTTCTGCTATCTTCAACATGGCAAATCAGTGCCTAAGGGCATTAGGCCTCATTCCACCAGAGCAGCAGCCACTTCAGCAGCCTTCCTCAGAAGAGTACCAACCAGAGAAATCTTAGAGGCTGCAACTTGGAATTCAGTGCACACCTTTACAAAGGACTACCACTTGTCTCTCTAAGTCCAGAGCAGGCTTCGCCACTGCAGTTCTACAGCCTCATAGCCTCTCCTAATCCTTTTTAGCCCAGCCACCCATCCTCCGCTTTGGGATTCTACCCAAGAGTAATGACTGCAACAGTGAAACACGATGAACTTAGTACAGTTGTGGACCTACCATAAATGTAGATGTTCAAGTGTATTCACTGTTACAGTCCAGGTTACCCACCCACCATCCCCCTTCTCTTTGCTGGGACTTATCTGCACTTCTCTATCCTATACAACCTTTTTTGGTGTATTTGCTTGTAGATGAAGGAAATGTTATTTTTGTGCATGCATTTCTTATTGGTATATTTTTCAGCCTTTTTGGGGGTACCTGACATCTTGGGAAGAAAAACTGAAGAAAATGGCGTTGGCTGCATCTTTTATACCCCTGGCACACTGACGTCAGGGGAGAGGCGACAGCAACCGACGCCGGATCTAGACTTTGGAATACTGGCCGACTGAGAGTAGCCTGCCAGCAGGATAACCCAAGAGTAATGACTGCAACAGTGAATACATTCGAACATCTACATTTATGGTAGGTACACAGCTGTACTTTCTTGGTACCCAGAAAGGACAAAGCATGGAGACCAATACTGGACCTATGTATTCTAAACACTTTCCTGGATATACCAAAATTCAAGATGTTGACCTTGCAGCATGCCCATGCTGGGCAGCAAGGCTTGGCTCATGACTTTAGACGTAAAAGTGGCATACCTGCATGTCCCAATCAAACAATCATGCAGAAGATACCTCAGATTCAATGCTGGCTCAAAGCATTACCAATTCTCTGCACTGCCCTTTGGCTTATCTACTGCGCCCAGGGTCTTCACAAAGTGCCTGACACCAGTAATTGCTTGCTGCAGACCAAGAGGAATACAGATATATCCTTACTTGGACAACTGCCTCATACAAGCAGAGAACAAGGACATTCAACTACAGCATCTGACGTTTGTGATAAGACTTTTAACATGCCTAGGATACACAGTCAACAAAAAGAAATCAAAACTAGTACCCTCTCAAGGGATAATATTTCTGGGTGCAAGCTTAAATACAACTGCCCAGATGGCTCATCTCACTCCAGACAAACAAAGGCAACTGAGTACCTATTTCAAGGAAATGGCAACAAAGGCCCAATTATCTGTAAGAAAAATTCTGCAGGCTTTGGGCTTCATGGCATCCTGCATCTTACTAATTCCATATGCAAGACTGCATATGAGGAAAATTCAGTGGTACCTAAAAAGTGTCTGGACACAACATTGCCACAGTCTGGAAACAGTGATTACTCTTAATTCCCTGCCTGCAACAGGTGGGCAAAGGCTGGTCACCAAAACAAGGGACAGCCATTCTCACTACCCCCAGACAGGCAGAGCCTAATAACAGATGCATCAGATTATGCCTGGGGGGCACACATGGCAGGAAGAGGCATTCAGGGCACCTGGTCCACAAACCAAAAACATCTACATATCAATCAAAAAGAGATGCTAGCTGTTCAAAATGCCCTGATAGCCTTCAAGGACCTACTTCATCCGGGACAACTACTGATAAAGACAGACAACACCACGGTCATGTGGTACATAAACAAGCAGGGGTCACTCATTCTTATCCCCTGTGCAGGCTAGCCATGGCTTTATAGGACACAGCATTGACTTACCAAGTTAATCTTCAGGCACAATTCCTGCCAGGAAAGGAAAATACTCTGGCAGATGAACTAAGCAGAAACCTCATGGATCCCCACGAGTGGCACCTGGATCCACAAGTCTTCAGCGTGATAACAAAGAAATGGGGACACCCGAACATAGATCTCTTTGCCTCCTCTCAAAGCAATCAACTAAAAAGATTCTGCACAAGGACTTATCACAGACAAGCTTGGAAAGTGGACGCCTTATCTTTCAACTGGACAAACCTATCAGTATATGCCTTTCCTCCACTGCCTCTCCTCCCCAGGGTACTCTTAAAGGTCAGGCAGGAGAAGCCAGAAATTATTCTGGTTGCCCCAGACTGGCCACACCAGTACTGGTATCCGATCTTAAGGAACTTGTCCCAATTCCCAGCCTGGACCTTACCTCAAATGCCTCATCTACTGTCCCAGCACAACAATCAGATTCTACACAGCCATCTCAGGACCCTAAACCTGGCAGCATGGCGGATAATGTAGCCATGCATACCACACCTCTCAGTAAAGCTGTGATGGATGTCATTTTAGAAGCCAGAAGGCCTAGTACTAGAAAATCCTATGCTGGGAAATGGAAGAGATTTTGCGCTTGGAACCAAGCTCAAGGAACTGATACAGCTGTCCCAAATATTTGTCAGATTTTGCAATACTTAACTGAGATGCCTGACAAAGGCCTATCGTTTTCATCAATTAAAATCCATGCCTCTGCCATTTCAGCTCATTACAATACAGAGCCGCCACTCTTTTCTCATCCTTTATTAAGACAGTACCTCAGAGGAGCCAAAAACTTAAGGCCTCCAAGGAGAACGCCAATACCTGCATGGGACCTCGATTATGTCTTGGAAAAACTCACCTTACCTCCTTTTGAGCCAGCTGCTACTGCGGATATAAAGTTCTTATCTTGGAAAACAGCTCTGCTCCTAGCAATAACTTCTGCAAGACGAGTTTCAGAGCTACAGGCTCTCATGGCTGTGGAACCCTTTATCATTTTTCTATACAGACAGGGTCTCTGAGAACAAACCCTACTTTTATGCCTAAGATGGTATCCAGTGTAGCCCTTAACCAAACAATTCATTTGCCAACTTTTTATCCAAATCCACAGAACAAGGGGGAGAAAATTCTGCATTCTTTGGACGTACACAGGCAACTTAGATTCTACTTGGACAAAACTAAAGTTTTCAGAAAGACAAAACAATTACTAGTGGCATATGCCACAGCATCACAAGGAAAGGCTCTCTCCAAGCAGAGTATTTCAAAGTGGATAGGTCACTGCATTCGTTTCTGGTACTCACAGCATGTCAAACCAGTGCCTAAGGGCATTAAGCCACATTCCACCAGAGCTGCAGCCACTTCTGCAGCCTTTCTCAGGGGAGTACCAACCAAAGACATTTTAGAGACTGCCACTTGGAGTTCAGTGCATACCTTTACAGAACATTACAATCTGCCTCTTTACTCTAAATCCAGGGCAGGCTTTGCCACTGCAGTTCTGCAGGGCCTCATAGCCGCTCCTAATGCTGTTTAGCTCCAGCCACCCCAACCATAGCTTTGGGACTCAACCCAGATGTAATGACTGCAACAGTGAAACACGAAGAACATAGTACAGTTGTGTACACTTACCATAAATGTAGATGTTAGAGTGTATTCACTGTTGCAGTCCAGGTTACCCACCCGCCATCCCCCTTATTTTTGCTGGACTTTATCTCTACTTCTCTAATCTATACAACCTAGGTGGTGTATTTGCTTATAGAGGAAGATAAAGCTTATTTTGGTGCATGTATGTTTTTTTTTTTACATATTTTTAGCCTACCCTTTTGGGGGCACCTGACATCTGGGGCAAGAAAAACTGAATAAAATGGCGTCGGCTGCATCTTTTATACCCCTGATGACCTGACGTTAGGGAAGAGGCGACTGCAACTGACACAGGACCCAAGACTTTAGAATTCAGGCCGACTGAGGGCAACCTGCCAGCAGGATAACCCAAATGTAATGACTACAACAGTGAATACACTCGAACATCTGCATTTCTGGTAAGTGTACACAACTGTACTTTCTTCCCACTGTTTTATAAAACAATCTCCCAGTGAAATGAGGATGAAGGGAGTTGGACTGGGAAGGAGTACTCAATTCAGTACTGCTCCTTGTTCAAGCCCTAGGTCTAAAACAGCCACCCCATTCCCAGTCAACCTCCAAAGCTAGGTTTGCCTTTTTTGTAAACTTGGCCCCTTTCACTTTATTTTGCCTGCGAGAAAGGGTGAATATGGCACATTTTGGTTGGGGGGGGGGCATCCACACCTTTTTGAACCCTTTCAGGAGAGGTCCCAAAAAATGGAAGCTAAGCAAAGCTTTAAAACAGGAAGGAGACAGCCCCTCAGTCAGGCTTGTCTAATTAGACACCATAGCATCTGCCATGCACGCATCTAAAGCTTCAGAGCCACTCACAAGTGCCTAGAAAACTGAGAATTAATGTTGCACATATGCAGCATGTTCTTAAGGGTCTTTCCCTCCATCCCCCCTGCCTTATTTCTCAACTGCTCATGGACAGCAGCTTAGTACTCAAGCATGTGAAACTTGACAGTTAAGCCCCAACAAAGGCAACAAGGTGCAACTTCCTGCCAAACTAAGAATCCTACTTTACATCATTTGGGATGGGGTTTCTGGATAACGTCTGGATATAATCTTTAACAATTTGGGGCTCAAAGACAATGTGGTTTGATGTAAATGCGTCAACACCTGCACAAATATTTACTTTCCTTAACACTGGCAAAATTCTCCTCCATCTTGGAGTTCAAGGATATTTAGATTTAACACTGGATTTTTCTAAACAAAGGAATAGTGTGCCTGTATCAAAGCCTGTGTGGTTTCTGAGGCCAAAGGCTCAGGTCTGGTTCCTACAAATTCTTGGGCATTTGGGGAGGGGGTCCATACCCCAACAGCTTTACAGCCCTCTTCAGCATCCAAAACCTATACAGCTTGCCACTGAATATGGTCCCTTCAAGATAGCCACCTCTCCCCTGAACCACAGGGCATCTCCTGGGGAAACCTGTAGCCAATATATCCTTACTGCTGGTTACAACTACCAGGTGAGGAAGGGAAAACATTTACAAATGAGTATAAAGCAAGCAGACCACCTCCTCCTGGGTGGGAGGTTTCTAGACAGGATTTTATCATAATAGCCACATTGTTCCTGTTAAGTTCTGTAGGGCCTAATGAAACAGTCAAGGCTTGCCCTGCGTTATAAATTCTCAGGGGTCAAAAACCCTACGTAAACAAGAACCAGTCTGGAGACTTTGTCAAGATCTTACGGAAACGTTCTAGGCTGTGGCCCAGGGAGTTTGGCAGAGGCTCATCATTCAGACAGGCATTCATCCTCAATCACGAGACGTAGAGCTTGTGATGTTCATCAGTAGTATGACTATATCTGCAGCTGACATACCTCTATCAGTATAGGAAGACACGCCAGAGTTGCAGTATAATTCGTGTTAGAGCCTGTGTCAGCAGCTGGTAACTTCCCAAAATATTCTGGCACTTCTCAGTAACTGTCTTCAGGCAGAGAAAATCCTTGGATGTCAGACTCCTCAGAAAGTACAGTTGTGTACACTTACCATAAATGTAGATGTTAGTGTATTCACTGTTGCAGTCATTACCTGTAGGTTATCCCTGCTGTGGTAGCCCTCGGCTGGCCAAATACCAGAGTCACTGTTGTCCTGCATCGGCTGCTATCGCTTGGAGTCTGATGTCAGGTAGTCAGTGCTATAAAGCAAGGCAGCCAACACCATTACATCAGTTTTGCTTGCCTTAACCTGTCAGAAGCACAAGGAAATGTGGTAAAGTAGTCCTGGTGGCTAAAAGCCACCGTGAGAAGGTTATGTCTCTCTTAGGAAAGAGGATATAAGGGGGAAGGAGGTAGGGAAACTAAGACTGCAATAATGAATATCTATCGACATTTACGTTAAGTGTACACAACTGTACTATGTTCTGCATGTTTCACTGTTGCAGTCATCACCTGTGGGAGGATTCCCAAAGCTGAAAAGAGGGGTGGAAGGATTAGAGACCTAGGCATGGGTCAGCATGCCCTGCAGAACTGCTGAGGCAAACCCTGCCCTAGCCATAGATAAAAAGAGGTAGGTTGGTAATGCTTTGTAAAGGTATGGACAGAGGTCCAGGTGGCAGCTTCCAAGACGTCCCTGGTGGGAACTCCTCTGAGGAATGCTGTGGAAGTGGAGGCTGCCCTAGTGGAATGGGTATGAGTAGACGTAGGGGGGAGGTTTCCCATGTAGTCTGTAGCAGAAATGGATACAGTGCAATATCCATTTGGAAATGGTTTGCTTAGAATTGGGCTTCCCCTCTGCCCCTGGGGCAAAGCTGACAAGAAGCTGGTCTGTTTTTCTTAAAGGTTTAGTATGGTTCAGGTAGTATCTGAGCTGTCTGTGCAAGTCTAATCAGTGTAGAAATTCTTTCCCCCTTGTTTTTGAGGGTTAGGAAAGGTGGGTAGATGTGTGGCCTGGTAGTCGCATCACATACTCCCTTGATCATAAAGGAGGGGTTAGTCGACAGGGAGACCCTGTCTGCATGGAAAATGAAGGGCTCCACGGCCATGAGTGCCTGAAGTTCTGAAACCTTGCTGGCTGAGGCGATAGCTAGTAGGAAAGCAGTCTTCCAGGAGAGGTATCTCAATTCTGCTGAAGTAGCAGGTTCAAATGGTGGTAAGGTTCATTTATCTAAAACATAATTCAAGTCCCAGGCTGGTGTGGGGGGGCCTTCTGGGAGGTCTGATATTAGAACCCCCTCTGAGGATTTGTATAATCAAAGGATGCGTCAAGACCTGGGTTAAAAAATATTCCCACAAAACCTGAATTAAGCCTGTGCAATCCATGGCCTGTTCCATGCATTAATAGACGCATTTCCCATGGAACCTGAATTAAGCCTATGCATTCCATGGCCTGTTCTGTCCCTGCTTATATATGTCAGCTTATTTTAGGTTTCTTTTTGGTTCTGCGACAGTGGCATTTTCACAGGAGGTTGTTGTTTTTCTTTCAGCTTTTCCCTGTTAGGGGTCGCCACAGTGGAACTCCGGTCCACTAATTATTGGCAGTCGATTTTTTGTGGTGCCGAGGTGCCAGCCCAACGCCCAACCTTCAACGAAGGCACGCCCATTCACGCATGTCTTTCGAACACCACTCGACCGTGGAGAGGACATGCAGACTCCACACAGAAGGCGCTCCAGCTGAGAATCGAACTGGAGAACCTCTTGCTGTGAGGTGACAACGCTGCCACTGCACCACCGCGGCTTTTTCCACTGGAGGTGTTTGTTGGCAACTACTTAGAGGTAAAGTTATGGATTCTGGCTCCCCTGGCTGGCTTCTTCTGAGACCTTCTCCTTTGTCTTAATTTTTTTGGCCCACACAATGACCCTCCCTTGCACATTCAGTAAACCCATTCATTCCTCTGGTGGCAAGGGCTAGATACTGAGAGTCATGCTGTAATCTCTTGGGATAGTGAAGATTTTCTGTTTGATCCTAATTCAAGTCCCTGATAGCTTGCATGCTATACTGTCTGCAATTTATGATGCGGTGCATGAGGAGTGCAGTTACACATTAGCCAGGTGACACACCACTTTACATCATTTTACTAGGCTGCATTTTTGCAGTTGGTAGACCTGTGCTCCTGAAAGTGTCGATAATGTAGCTAGCCCATCTTTGTGTTGGGGGAGGGGATTAAGGCTGAGAAGGCAGCCTTCCTGTTTGATCTCAGGTTGAAAACAATTCTCCCTTTGAATGAAACTGTACATTATACCACTCCATTGGTTCATAGGTAGCGACTAAGCATATGGTTCTGGAGATCACTGAGGAGTGTAGCTGTAATTCTCAGTTGCCCCAGAGCGCAGTCTGATGACTTGCAACAAGCTGCATAGTAGGCAACTGGAGGCTGAAGCAACTTGTAAACAGGTCATAGCCGTAATCCTCTGAGCTCCATTTTTTGTATGTCTTTATTACATTAAATGCAAAAAAATCAGCATCACTAAATTCTTTTAAAGGAAACATTACACTTGAAGCTCAGTGCAAAGTTGTAATCATTTAGAAATTGTTTGTATTAAAGTTAAACGCTGTTCTTTTTTGATGTTATATCCTTTTCCAATTTAACAAGCCGCACTAACTTAAATATCAAGATCAACTCCGCAGTCAACAAGTAACAGAAAACACTGTAGTAACTTTAACTTTTAACAGTAACTTATAATGTTGGCACATATGGCATCTAATCGCTCACATTTGAACTTTTGATAGTACTATTAACTAATCATACTTGTAGTAAACCTCCCCAGGAAAAAAAAAGTTAGAGGATAATACATGCTGTTTTCTAGAGTGTCTTGTGCGTGGAGATATGCGTGAATGGGCGTACCTTCGTTGAAGGTTGTGCATCAGGGCTTGTAACTCGGCACATAAAAATCAACTACCAGTCATTAGCGGACCGGAGTTCCGCTGTGGCGACCCCTAACTGGGAAAAGCCGAAAGACACAAACATGCTGTTTTCTAATGCCTTTAATATAGAGTATTGTTCCAAATCTAGTCAACCAGATTCAGTACCTCTTAGTCTGTGTAAATCTTCCATGGTAGCCATTATTTGACATATTTTTGCCACAAACTTTTTTTTTTTTTGCCAGGTTACTTTTTTCCCTGTTTAACTCATTCGTTAAACTACATATTAGAGAATAGGTATAATATTTGACTTCCATCTTTGCACAGTGCAGTTTTTTTTACTAGAAATATTGGGGGAAAAATTGCCTCCAGTTTTGGCACAATGCAACACCTCCCCTTCTGCAAAAAGCATGAACATTTCTTGTTAATTACTGTCGTTAAACTCCAGGTAACATTCCTTTCAAATCTTCCTTGAAGTTAATCAGATTCCTACATGACCAAAAAAACGTCTGTGCTGTCCCTTTTTCACATTTTTTAACAGTATGCATATACACTTTGGCACATATTCCTTAACACATGGAAGGTACAAAAATATTTCTTGAGACATTTCAGTGCAAATATCCTCAACCACCTTGACTTTGTAGTATACTTGGGTAGCATGTATGCTCAGTTCTGCAGTGACTTGGCCACTTGTTTCCAGATGAACACTCCATTTTCTTCTGATTTTTCTGTACCAGCTCCGTTTTC
>NC_056726.1:597084167-597146978 GCF_019279795.1 Protopterus annectens
TTCCTGGACCTTCCACAGCACAGGCCCTTAGCCACTTAGCCACCCCCCCCAGTCCTAGATGTGGTAAATGATGTCTTCCATAAATCCAGCTTGATTCCAGACACCCTCCCTCCTGCTCCCAGAAAGCCAGACAGGTACTACAGAGTCTCTGACTCTCAAAATATCTCTTTAAAAACCCATCGGACCCTGAGGTCATTACTCAAGGCCCAAAAAGGGGTTAAAGCTACTTCAGCTAAGAACCCCACCCCCTCAGACAGGGATTCCAGAGCACTGGACAGATGGGGTACAAAAGTATACACCTCAGCTACTCTTGCTATCAGGGCACTAAATTGTCAGTTCCATATGCTTAAATATCAGCGACCTACCTCGGAACTCCTTAAACAAAAAATTACCTCCTTTCCTACATGGGCAGAATCTAAAGATTTACAGGAATTAATACACTCGCTGGTCAAGTAACTAAACACCTTTGCACTGCGGTTTCGATGCCCTAGAAGCTTCTTGCAAGGCAGCAGTCACTGGATCTGTCATTAGAAGACGCACACATGGCTTAAGGAACCACCCCTGCCAGACCATGTCAAATCAGAATTATTGGATGCACCCTTGCACAAAGATAACTTATTTGGTACTAAAGCAGAAGAGGTGTTAAAAAAGATGGAAGAAAAAGCAAAATCTATGCAGACTGTTAAAGATTTCTTACTGGTACAGCCCCATAGGTTCATCAGGCATTTTCCTTCCAAGCACTGGTCCTTTCCTGCACCAAGTAAACGGGGCCAGACTAGGCCCCGTGGAAACAGACCTCCAAGACAACAGTCCCATGGGTTGCAGAGATCTAAGCAGTGAACTGCCTCCACTTCAAAACCAGGGAGTTCTAAGCCACCCTCTTATGGGAAAAACTCAGTGGCTCACCCCCTCCCTACCTCGCCTCTGCCCACCATCACATACCCCTAGGAGGAAGACTCTCCTTCCACTCAAGCACCTGAGCTACCATTGCCAAGGACCAATGGGTTCTGAACATTGTGTCCTAGGGGTACAAATTCTCTTTCCACACCCTTCCAAACCCCAAAGGGTTCCCAGATCTACCACCAAGTCAGTGGGCAGGGGCTCAAAAGCAAATCCATACCCTGCTGTCCTTGGGAGCTGTAGAACATGTTCCTGCAGAGCAGATAGGCCAAAGCTTCTACTCCAGACTTTTTCTGGTACCCAGAAAAGAGGGCAGATGTCGCCCCATCCTCAACCTGTCCATTCTAAACATCTTCTTGGTGATCCCAAAATTCAAAATGCTCACCCTCTAGCAGCTACTATAAGATAAGCCACCCGGCTACCGATCTTCTGAAAAAGCATAAAGCTAAAGACAGAGACAGACCGCATAGGTCCAAAACTGCAGACGACACTACCGTTAAGCTAGTCGCCAGTCCGCCGGTACTCAGTGAGATGCCTTTGCAGCCCCTGATACCCACTTCTACAGATTCACAGGCCTCTACTGAGACCCATTCGTAGTCTGGTTTGCCTTGAGATGCTTCTTCGACTATGGAACCTGTGGATGTCTTTACCTTGGATGGGTCCGGAGCCGCTGTGCAGGCACGGACTTCTGAGGGTGTATTCAGGCCATCCGATTTTCATATTAAACCGACGTCTTTGTTTCAAACCAGAAATACCGAATTCCTCAGGCCTAAAGTTCGCACTACGCCTAGGAAACTGACAACCAAAGCGCATTCTCAGGCCCACGTGCCACAAAAACATGCTTAGAATGGCTGAAGACCTCATTACCTTAGTTAGGGGAATTCAGCCTTGCTTCTCAGAGACCAAGAACTGATTTTCCTTCTGATTCTTCTGATCAAGAATCTGATAACTCTGATCCTTCTGATTACCAGAACATCCCCTTTATCTACTTATGAGGATTTTTATGCAGAGGATTCCATTCCCTCTGCTTCCCCTCCAGAAGATTTTTCTTTTGGTGAAACCCTGCATACCCTTAGAGATAATTTCCGCTGGGAGAGCCAGGACTACTCTCAGTCCAAAAAGAGACTCAGGGAATTTTTAAACTTACCTCAGCACAGGCCTCTAGCTATCCCTCCTGTCCTGGAAATTGTAGATGTCTTCTTGGAATCCAGCCATACCCCTGATACCTTGCCTCCAGCTCCCAGGAAACCTAACAGGTAAATAGAGTACCTGACTCCCACAAATTCCTTTTTAAGAATCCTACTGTGGATCCAGAGACCATTTCCCAGGGACCTAAAGGCATTAAGGCTACAACTGCCAAAAATCCTACCCCTTCAGTCAGAGATTCTAGGGCTTTAGACAGATGGGGTAAGAAGGTATGCATCTCTGCTACTCTTGCCATTAGGGCTTTGAATTGCCAGTATCATATGTTAAAGTATCAGCAGCATATTATGGAGCTAATTAAACAGAAAATGATGTTGATTCTTGACTGTGCAGAACACACAGATTTACAACAGTTAATGCATTCTGCTAACCAAGTTGGTAAACATACTTTGCAATGTGGGTTTGATGCTTTAGAAGCATCTTGCAGAGCTGCTGTCACTGGGTCTGTCCTTAGAAGGCATGCTTGGCTTAAGCAACAAAACTTGTCAGATCATGTCAAAGCAAAATGACTAGATGCACCATGAAACCAAGAGCGTCTATTTGGCAATAACGCAAAAGAAGTCCTCAAAAGGATGGAGGAGAAAGCTAAATCTATGCAAACTGTTAAAGATTTCTTACAAGTACAGCCACCTAGATTCAGTAAGCATTGGCCTTCAAAAAACTGGTATTTTCCAGTCCCTTCCAGGCCATCTCAGTCCAAGCCCAGGGGTGGCAGACCACCGAGACTCCTGTCTCAGGTTATGCACAGATCTAAGCAATGGAGTGCTCCCATGTCCAAACAGGGAGTAGTAAGCCACCATCCTATGGTAAAATTGCACAATGGCTTATCCTTAACTCTTCCAAGCCTTGCCCAAGTACTTGCACCTTTAGGAGGGAACTTGCCCTGCATGCCAAAAACTGGGAATACATTACCCAAGACAGATGGGTCTTAAACATTGTTTCCCAAGGATACAGATTCCACTTCCACTCACTTCCAACCCTAAGCGGATGGCCAGACCTCCCCCCAAACCAGTGGGCAGAGGCCCAAAAGCAAGTACTCTCCCTTCTCAGTATCAGGGCTATTCAGCCTGTCCCAGAAGAACAAAGGGGACAAGGCTTTTATTCCAGACTGTTTCTGGTTCCCAGAAAAGAAAACTATTTTTCGTCCTATCCTGGATCTGTCTATTCTCAACACTTTTCTGGTGGCTTCAAAATTCAAAATGCTAACTCTCCAACAGCTGCTGCCTATGCTAGTCAAGGACTCCTGGCTAGCAACCCTAGATTTAAAAGAAGCTTATTTGCACATCTCCATAAGGTAATCTTGCAGGAAATACCTACGCTTCAGTGCAGGCTCTATGCACCATCAGTTCTCTGCATTTCCCTATGGCTTCTCTGCTGCACCAAGGATATTCGCAAAGTGCCTAGCTCCAGCCATTGCATATTGCAGGCAGAGAAGAATTCAAATTTACCCATACTTGATCGATTGCCTGATTAAGGCAGACAGCCAGGACTTGCTACTACAGCACCTGGCATTTGTAGAGAGACTTCTAACTTCACTGGGGTACACCATCAACGAAAAGAAATCACAGCTGGTACCCAGCCAACAGATTGCTTTCCTGGGAGCAAGCTTGAACACAACTTCCCAGATGGCATTCCTCACTCCAGAGAAACAAGTTTATTTGAGAAACTACTTCAGTCTACTGGCTAACAAAACCCGGCTATCTGCAAGAAAAATATTGCAAGCCCTGGGGTTCATAGCCTCTTGCATTCTATTAATTCCATATGCAAGACTGCATATGAGGAAACTTCAATGGTACCTAAAAGGTCTCTGGTGTCAACATTCTCAGCACCTAGAAACAATGATTCCTGTCATTCCTTGCCTAAGGGCAGAGTTCCTTTGGTGGGCAGAGGCCTGCAACCGTAACAAGGGACTCCCTTTCATTCTACTCCCTGCCACCCAAACCCTAACAACAGATGCATCAGTCTATGCATGGGGGGCTCACATGGCAGGGCAGTGCATTCAGGGCAAATGGAACTCAAAGCAATGGCACCTGCATATCAATCAAAACAAAAATGTTAGCTGTACAGAATGCTCTGACAGCCTTCACAGGCCTTATTCTTCCATGACAACTATTGGTAAAGATGGACAACACCACAGTCATGTGGTACATAAACAAGCAGGGGGGAACCCATTCCTACCCACTCTGCAGATTAGCCATGGCTCTGTGGAACACAGCCATGAGCAGCCAAGTGCACCTGCAAGCTCAATTCCTGCCAGGCAAACTAAATTCATTGGCAGACAACTTAAGCAGAAAGCTCATGGACCCACACGAGTGGAAACTGGAACCCAAAATATTCAAGCTTTTGAGGAACAGGTGGGGGACACCAGAGGTGGACCTTTTTGCTTCCCCTCAGAACTATCAGTTGAGCAAATACTGCACCAGACCTCCCCACAGCCAAGTTTGGAAAGTGGATGCACCTGCATATCAATCAAAACAAAAATGTTAGCTGTACAGAATGCTCTGACAGCCTTCACAGGCCTTATTCTTCCATGACAACTATTGGTAAAGATGGACAACACCACAGTCATGTGGTACATAAACAAGCAGGGGGGAACCCATTCCTACCCACTCTGCAGATTAGCCATGGCTCTGTGGAACACAGCTATGAGCAGCCAAGTGCACCTGCAGGCTCAATTCCTGCCAGGCAAACTAAATTCACTGGCAGACAACTTAAGCAGAAAGCTCATGGACCCACACGAGTGGAAACTGGAACCCAAAATATTCAAGCTTTTGAGGAACAGGTGGGGGACACCAGAGGTGGACCTTTTTGCTTCCCCTCAGAACTATCAGTTGAGCAAATACTGCACCAGAACTCCCCACAGCCAAGCTTGAAAAGTGGATGCCCTGTCCTTCACTTGGGAAAACCTGTCAGTGTATGCTTTTCCCCCTCTGCCCCTCTTCTCGAAGGTTCTACTAAAGATCAAACAGGACAAGCAAAGGACAGCCCTGATTGCTCCAGACTGGCCCTGCCAGCACTGGTACCCTCTTTTGTGCAGTCTGACAGTGCTGCCACTATGGCACCTTCCTCTGACTCCTTCCCTGCTGTCCCAGCAGGCAGGCCAGATTCTGCACCCTCAGCTACAGACCCTGAACCTAGCAGCCTGGCTCATCCATTGAATTTTTCACCAGCAACTCTCAGTAAGTAGGTACTGGATGTCATTCTTGAGGCAAGGAGGACTAGTACTAGAAAATCCTATTTGGAAAAGTGGAAAAGATACTGCTCCTGGAGCCAGTCTTAGGGAATGGACACAACTGTGCCCAACTTACCCCACATACTAGATTACTTAACAGAAATGCTCCAAAAAGGCCTGTCCTTCTCTTCAGTTAAGAATCATGCCTCTTCCATCTCAGCTGATTACTGAGCCACCCCTTTTATCTCTTCCCCCGGTCAAACAGTTCCTGAGAGGAGCCAAAAATTTAAGACCCCCCCCCCCCCAGGAGAGCTCTCACTCCTGCCTGAGACCTTAACTTTGTCTTGGAAAAACTAACGCTTTTGCCGTTTGAACCTGCTGCCTAAGCTGAGTTAAAATTCCTCTCATGGAAGACAGCTTTACTTCTAGCCATCACCTCAGCAAGAAGAGTGTCTGAATTGCAGGCCCTTATGGCTGTGGAACCATTCATTATCTTCCATGCGGACAGGGTTTCCCTCAGGGCTTACCCTGCCCAAGGTGGTATCTAGTGTGGCTTTAAACCAATCCATTCATTTGCCAACTTTTTTCCCTAATCCTCAGAGTAAAGGGGAAAGGACCCTGCACTCCCTAGGTGTGCACAGGCAGCTCAGGTTCTATCTAGACAGGACTAAACCTTTCAGAAAGTCTGACCAGCTGGTATTCAGCTTTGCGGCAGGAACAGAGGGCAAGGCCATTTCAAAGCAAACCATTTCTAAATGGATAGCACACTGCATCCATTTTTGCTACAAACAGCATGGGAAACCTACCCCACAGGGGATCAGAACACATTACACTAGGGCTACATCAACCTCTACAGCATTTCTCAGGAAAATCCCTACCAGAGACATCCTAGAAGCTGCAGCCTGGAGCTCTGTACACACTTTCACCAACCATTACCACTTACCTATCTTTTCTAAATCCAGAGCTGGATTTGCCACAGCAGTCTTACAGGACCTGATTGCCAGCCCTAATGCTTCTTAAATACCTCCACCCTTCCTTAGCTTTGGGAAGCAACCCAAATGTGATGACTGCAACAGTGAAACACTAAGAACATAGTACAGTTGTGTACACTTACCATAAATGTAGATGTTCGAGTGTATTCACTGTTGCAGTCCTGGTTACCCGCCCTCCAGCCCCCTGACTTCTCTTTACTTCTACCTACCTTTTTGTTTGGCCTGTCTTATTTCATGTGTATTTGCTTTTTGCTGGGGGCTGTCCCATAACATGTAATTGCTTCCTATTTTGGGGGCACCTGACATCAGGGGCAAGAAAAACTGATGTAATGGCGTCTGCTACGTGTTTTATACCCCTGATGGCTTGACGTCATGGAAGAAGCGACAGCATCCTATGCAGAAATCCCGAGACTCTGGTATTCAGACAGACTGAGGGGTACCTGCAGGCAGATAACCTAAATGTGATGACTGCAACAGTGAATACACTCTAACATCTACATTTATGGTAAGTGTACACAACTGTACTGTATCCGAGAGGCCAGATGCCCTAGCACCAGAAAGTCTTATGCAAATAAATGGAAAAGGTTCTGCACCAGGATCCAGGCTAAGGGAGTCAATACAGCACAGCCATCCATCCTCTCTCATCCTGGTCTGCTTAGCTGACCTACTACACAGTGGATGTCCTTCAAGGATGCATCTGCAGTCATAACATATGGGTTGTCCTGCCTCAGGCAGCCCTTCGGTCGGCCAGATTCCAAAGTCTGGGTCTGGCCTCGGCTGATGTCGCACTTTCCCCGATGTCAGAGCTTCTGGGGTATAAAGGCATCAGCCAACGCCATTTTCCTCAGTCTTTCTTGCCGCGCGGTGCCCGAAGCAGAAGCTGTTCGCAAGTGCCGGTCGGTCAGATCCAGAGATTTCAGCTACCGAAGACTTCTAAAAAAGCTAAGTACCCCGTTGGGGACTCTTTCTTGCCTCAGCCGATGTCAGACAAAGTAAATAATTGTTTAACTTGTGGGAAACAAATACCTCATAAGGATTTCCATTCTTACTGCCTTCCTTGCTTAGGCCCAGACCACGACGTATCAGCTTGTTTAGCCTGTACCTCCTTCAACCGACGGACTCTTAGATGTCGGTCGGAGTTTGCAGAAGAGTTTTTTGGATCCGCTTTTGCATATAAAATGCCGTCGGAGACTCTGACTACACATTTGGCCAAAAAACGCAAGGAAAAGGACCGACACTCGCGGCCCGCGGTTTCGGCTGAAACCACGGTTAGGCCTACCGCGAGTGTCTCTGTTTCGGCTGAAACCGAGTCCTCGGTTCTTACTTCTACCGAAATCATACCTCTGACAACCGAGGCCAGAGAGGCCCCGGCTGAGTTGGCTTCAGAAATCCCTACCGAAGCTAGCGCACAAGAATTGTCCAACACCATTCCATTGGACATTTCTACACCTGCACGTGGGGCAGCTAGGCCCCCTGCTTCTATGTCTATTAAGGCCTTCTCCAGGGCTAAAGCTGCCAAAATTTCAAAAGCTTTACCTGCTAAATCTACTTGTCAGAGACCTTCCTCAAGTTCTCAGATTCTCAGTCTTGCTGAGGACCTTATATCTTTGATTAGGGGTTCCCAACCTCAACCAGACAGGGCCTCCCACCCTCCTCCTGACAAAAGGCCTAGGACTGAACCCTCTGAACCTTTCTCCTCTGATTACTCCTCGGATGGATCTGATTTATCAGACCATCAGGAAGGGGCCTATTCGCCTTATGAGGATTCAGATGCAGAAGACTCTATCCCTTCTGCCTCCCCTCCTGAAGAATTTTCTTTTGGGGAGACTTTGCACTCAATGAGGGAACACTTTCTATGGCAGGGTCAGGATTTTTCTGATTCTAGAAAAAGATTAAGGACATTTTTACATTTGCCCCAGCATAGGCCTTTAGCCATACCACCTGTGCTAACTGTAGTTGATGATGCTTATAACGATGTCAGTTCTGCCCCTGATTCTCTTCCCCCGGCCCCTGCCAAACCTGGCAGATATTATAGGGTCCCGGATTCTCACTTCCACTTGTATAAAGCCCATGCTGCAGACCCAGAAACTATTTCTCAGGGCCCAAAAGGTGTTGCAGCTGCCACTGCCAAAAACCCCCTACCCTCTGAAAGAGAGTCAAGAGCATTAGAGAGATGGGGTAAAAAGGTTTATACATCTGCTACTCTTTCTGCCAGGGCATTAAACTGTCAATTCTATATGATACAGTACCAAGAATATTTGTTAGATCAGCTGAATAAAAAGCTTTCTTCTCCTGAACCTTTAGACCGTAAGTCCCTTCATGGTATTCTACCCATATGTTATGACTGCAGATGCATCCTTGAAGGACATAGTACAGTTTTGTACCTACCATAAATGTAGATGTCCGATAGGTATGCATCTGCAGTCAGGATTACCCACCCTTCTTCCCCTCTGTGGTATTCCTAGGGTGCTTTCCCCTCTTTCAGCTAGCTGGGGGAATCTATTATGGTGTATTTGTTTGTATGTATATATATATATATATATATATATATATATATATATATATATATATATATATATATATATATATATATTGTTTACTACTGTTTGGAATTTTCAACATTTATCCAAATTTAGCCTCCCTAGAGGGCACCTGGCATCTGGGACAAGAAACACTGAGGAAAATGGCGTCGGCTGATGCCTTTATACCCCAGAAGCTCTGACGTCGGGGAAAGTGCGACATCAGCCGAGGCCAGACCCAGACTTTGGAATCCGGCCGACCGAAGGGCTGCCTGAGGCAGGACAACCCATATGTTATGACTGCAGATGCATACCTATCGGACATCTACATTTATGGTAGGTACAAAACTGTACTTTTCTCTTTCTCCTCTATAAAAATTCATGCCTCTGCTATTTCTGCTCATTTTCCCACTGACCAGCCTCTTTTTTCACATCCTCTGATCAAGCAGTTCCTCAGAGGGGCTGACAACTTGAGGCCCCCACAAAGGGCACCAACACTGGCTGAGGACCTTAACTTTGTCTTGGAAAAGCTCACCCTGCCTCCATTTGTACCAGCTTCTTCTGCAGAGCTAAAATTTCTCTCCTGGAAGACAGCCTCCCTCCTGGCCATCACTTCAGCCAGAAGAGTCTCAGAGCTGCAAGCAGTCATGGCAGTGGAAGCCATCTTCTATGCAGACAGGGTATCCCTCAGAACTAATCCATCCTTCATGCCCAAGGTGGTATCCAGTGTATCTCTCAACCAATCCATCCATTTGCCCACCTTCTTTCCTAACCCTCAAAACAAGGGGGAAAGGATTCTGCACACTCTAGATGTGAACAGACAGCTCAGATACTATCTGGACAGGACTAAACACTTCAGAAGATCTGATCAACTGCTGGTTAGCTTTGCTTCAGGGGCAGTGGGCATAGCCATCTCCAAGCAAACCATTTCAAAGTGGATAGCACACTGCATCCATTTCTGCTACAAGCATTATGGCAAGCCTCCCCCCAATGGGGTTAGGACCCACTCCACCATAGCAGCCTCCACTTCTGCAGCATTGCTCAGAGGGGTCCCCACCAGGGACATCCTGGAGGCTGCCACCTGGACATCTGTTCACACCTTTACCAAACATTACCACCTGCCTCTCTCTTCCATATCCAGGGCAGGGTTTGATTCTGCAGTCTTGCAGGGCATGCTAGCCAGCCCCTAGCTTCCTTGACTGCCTCCACCCATATCCTGAGCTTTGGGAATCTACCCAAATGTTTTGACTGCAACAGTGAAACACGAAGAACATAGTACAGTTGTGTACACTTACCACGAATGTAGATGTTCGAGTGTCTTCACTGTTGCAGTCTTGCTTTCCCTCCTTCCCCCTTTTTCTTTTTGTTACCTTTCTTCCTTGTTCTCCTTTCCTGGCTGTTGAGCCATGTAGCTTGTTTTGTATATTTTGTGTTATGTCATGATTACAGACTTGTCTTTTATAGTTTAAACAATAGTAAATGCTGTGTTTTGTGCATTTCAAACAACTAAAATATTTGTGTGTGGAAGTTGTAGTTATCCCAAAGTTCAGAGTCATTTTGATGTCCTGAGCCAACAGAACTGGTATTTCTAAAACTGCTGTATATAGTTGCAGTATTGCAATGTTATACTTATTTTTAGAACAAAGTTTGCATTTGTTAGTTTTAATGCAACCAGTGTATTCCTCTCTACCAGCTGTGTTAGCAATAAATCTGTTATTGCCAAGATATTGACAGTATGAGGGATTCACTGCCTGACCTTCAGAACAAGACTATTTTCATGGTGTCTCTGCCATGGAATGTCGACTAGAAATGGAGGGTTTGCTATCCTGAGCTCTTTTGTGACCGCCAAAATCTGTAGACTGCAGTGGCATGTGTTTAATTCCTAGCATCATGGAAGACTTTAATTAGAGGGTAATAAATCTGTGAAGGGAAAAAAAAAAACATTCTAGAGTGGTGTCCCAAATCTTTCACTGAAGTTTGTAAAACAAGCCAGCTCCAGTGACATAGGGTAAATCTCTGACTGCGACCTAGTTAACTTGAATTCTGTTAACGGCCAGGGTACTTTATCTGGTAAGGGAGTCTGGGCATGCCCATCCAGGATGGGAGGTGGCAGAGCTGGCTGTACACTGCAACTTACATTTAAAGAAGCATGTCAATTCAGATGTGAAGCTCAGGGATGAGTATTTGGCTTGCCAAGCCACCAGTAGGTGGTTATCTCATAACATTCATTGTGAGTGCAGGAATGAGTGGCATCACACAGGGAAGGCATTGTGGGTTCTGTGGTGATGTATATTTTTCATCCTTCAGACCAGGGGGTGCACTTAGTCATCGTAAAAAAGGTTCCATTGCCACAATACTAGCATAAGGCACAAACAACCCCCATAGCTGCCTGACCGACAACCTTTCCAGTCAGCTGTAAGCTCTGACTAAATTCCAGTAGGGAGAGGCTTGATTTTCAGCAGGAACAGTGACAACCCTGGAAAATTGAAGAAAAAGTTTGTAAAACAAGCATACCAAGTATTTGGGATAAATTATTTTGTTTCTAACTGTTGGAACTTTTTATCAGGTCCAAGTATCAATACTCTTAAGAAACTGCTGAGCTTTTCTAAGTTTCAGATATTACAAGTTCAAGGTGACTCTGGTTTATGACGGCAGGCATCCTTAGTTGATAGCTGTTTGAACATTATGTTTGCTGTTAGTGCAAAAATGTAAAAATCGAAAGGAAAGCAATTAGAAAAAGACTAGCTTTGCTCCTGGAAATGCAAGCCAATCAAATTATAATTGTGGCAAAATGACAGTAGAGCTGAAGAGCTCGTCAGGTTAAGCCCAATCAGTTTGAAAAAACAGTCAGGTTGATGACTTGTTCACTCTTGATTGGTTTCTGGGACTTAAGTCCTTCCAATTCTCTTTCTCCTCTAGTCACAAGTCTGGCACCACGGCTGAAAGTGGTGGCAATTTCCTATAACACTGTCATGCCTACATCTGATAGGACCGTAAGGCAGAAGTGAGCATAATCTTGTATAGTCTTCTTTGAGGATCAGTCCTCCTATTCCCACTTTGTCCCCATCCCACAACAGAGATGACTAATATGGCCCCCATTTGCAACAGTCACACGACCCTCGTTTGCAACAGTCGCACAGGAATTAACCTTTTCTTCAAATTTGGTTTATTGGGAGAGGTATGCTGAATGTTTTATTTAGTGATAATTTTACTGGAAACAAGACACTTACATAGAACTCATAGGTTGGTACTAGGCTATCAGCCCTAGGGCCTATACAAGCGTAGCCATAACAATTCCTTGGCTATTTCTTCCCACAATATTTACTTCCCTGGACCCCTGTCTAGCAGGGCCACTGACGTGATCCCCGGGGTGAATTTCCTGTCTCCCATCCAATCGTCAAGGTTCCTTTTGAAGAGGGCCAAAGAGGTGCTCTGCTTGACATGTGTGGGCAGTGTGTTCCAAAGTCTGTGGAGTCTCTGGGTCAGGAACCTATCCCTCCAGCATGTTTTGTTCATTGTGATGACAAGGTTTAGATCCCTAGAGTGTGTGGCTCTGAGGGATTGGAATTTCTTTAAGTGTAGCATGTCCAACAGCTCTGGGTTTGACATGGCCTTGCATGTTAAGCAGAGATTGCCTCTGAGTAGACGATATGCAACAGAGTATAGCTGGAGTTTTTTTTAGACGGTCAGCATAGGGCATCTGCTTTAGGCCTGTGATTCTTTTAGTGAGGTAGAGATGTCTTGAGAGGTACATATCAAACCATCATTGGGGGCAGTACTATTTTATTTGGACTCTATAAGAACTCTTTTGGTTAAGAACTCTTGAGGCTGAGTACCAGATTGGACAATTTTCCATCTTGTTAGTGCATAGCTAGATAATCTTCACCTGCTGGCCTTCCAGTCAACTTACCTTCTAACCTACCCTTTTTAGTCATCTATCACTGGTGCTTCCACATTAACAAGTATGTGTCAAGGTGTTTTTGTTGGCATTTACTTTTCTGCAGTAGTTATGATCTTGTCAAGTACAATGAGCTTCCTGATTCTAAAATATATATATTTTTTACCTTGTTTTTTTCACTGAAACAATATTTTGTGTGTGTTTCATGTATACAGCATAGCTGTGTGTTCCCACATTCATATTATGCACCAGGAGATAAATAGCTTGTGGTGGATAAGTTTGTTTCTGTACCCTGCAGCAGATTTCAACATACAGAGTGACAAAGACTGCAGCATAATCAGTCAGTCACTTAGTAAAGCTATCAGACAATAAATAAATAACTAAATACATTTATATGCTAGCCACCTGGCGGTGTAAGCCTGGGTGTTAGATGATTGACATCCTGACCATGTGCAAAAATAGGAAAAAGGGGTTGTGGATGGATTCAAATGAAAATTAACAAAATTAGCAAAAGCTAAGTGGAATAGGATAATGATCCTAGTATAGTGTGTAGTACTTGGTATACAGTATAATAACACAAGCATAATACTGTAATAAATAGTTGTGTATCATGGAATGATCATTGAGGAAGAAAATTAGGGCCATGTGAATCACCACAGTGGTAGCCTGTAGTAAAGTCTTTTTTTTCAAGTTTTATACATCAATTGTATTAATGCTGGAATGGTAAATGTACATTGAACTGAATGAGCTTCTTAGCAAGGTGCAAGCTCCATCTGTGTTTGGTATAAAGAATGGCAAGCTGTGCCTAGAGTACTGCCTCCAGTGTTGACATCTGTGTACAAATGGAGTGCTACTGCAAATTGCGGAGGGGAGGGCATGGGACCATGCAGATGTGTGGGATGGCTGAAGCTACACCAAACTCCTGTGGGCTGGCTCACAGTGTTCTGTTTTCAGAAATAGATATATTCCCTGGTGGACCAGTGGGACCCATATCTTGTCCCTTGTCTTGGATGAGGAGAATGCTTGTATGGCAGCTATGTCATGTTATAGGTGGATCTCTCATGCCAGATAGCCTCATGGACATGCAGTTGCATGTGTATGTGGGTACTGCTGGTAGGGAGCCACATTTAAGCCTGACGTACATGTGGAGCTGCTGCTGTGCTAGATAGCATCGAATGACTGTGCTGCTCTGCCATATCCTCTGGTGAGTTTCGGCATTGCTCAGAATACATAGTAAGATTCAGTAACATAGAATATTACTGAACCTCAGTGCTTGTTCCTGGCATAGTGAGGCCCACCTTAAATTCAGTATCTTGAGTTATTGAACTGCACACAGTTTGTCCGCCCTTATGACATCATCAGAAGGTGCTACCAGAAGACACAGAATCTGGAAATCGTACAACTGCTTAGCATACAGTACATAAGAACACTGGTTATATTTAGAATCAGAAAAGCCCACTTTACATGATGAGAACATAAAAACCAAAAAGGGGGGAAAACCCTTTGCATGTCATCTTTAAATATACATGGCTAACATTACTGGAGCACCATTTTTGCAGCTGTCTTAATCTGATTGAGTAGTATTTTCGGGAGCAAAACTTGTTGTATTGGCTTTTAATTGGAAGTTTTACTTCTTTATTCTGTAATAACGATGGATTAATGTTGTAAAATCTGGTAATAAAGGATGACAGACGTAATCAAATATAGTCATGTTAAACTTTGAACCAAATAAAAACTTATAAGAAACACTCTTTAATTTTTCTGAATTTTTTTTTTTTTTTTTTTACAATCAGTTTGACAGTGAGTGAATATTGAGTCAAGGTGTAACAGTAAACCGGAAGAGTCATGTAGTAGTGGGAATAGCTTTTTGCGCTCAAATGAAGAGTGCTTGGTACCTTGTGGCAGCATGCTGTATGGTTAGTCCCTTAAAAGGGCATAGTTGAAAATTCCTTGGTGGGTGAAAATGGTTAAAGTTTAGTACAGCAGAGGAGACTCTACAAGACAGCTAAAGAAGGGCGAAAACTTGAAACAAGTAGCAATAATTGCAAAGGCTGCCAGGCAGCCTGTGAAAAAAAATGAGCAAGCTTCCCCCCAGCTGTACTCTTTCCCTCCAGGAGAGCTGTTTCGAGTGTGTACCTTTAACTCCCAGTGGGTGTGGCTTCAGCCTTTAAAACAATTAAGTTATCACCTTACGGTACTAACAAATGGTCACTGACAGAGGTCATATATCAATGCAGTTGTGTTTGCCAACATGTATGCTTCAAGATAAAATATTCTGATGCCTAGTATGTAGCATGGTTTTGGAATTATTAATGTAAATTTGAACAGGCAATATTTGACGCCTAGAGAAGCAGTAGGAGGTAACTGCAGAAGCGCCTGGAGACGTGACCAGGTAAGGTAGGTTATTGTTTCTCATTGGACTACATTTCATTTTTTAAGATACCACAATGAATGTGAAATGTTATGTGGTACCCTGTTTTACGCAACACATTTTGTATTGCATCCAGACTGTAATTTGAAAGTTGAATGAAGTTATTAAAGCAATGTGTATACTGTCTGACAGAAACGTAGAAGTAAGAGATAGCACTGTCTTTAAAGATAACCTGACCTGATTTCCAAGGGCATTTGTTGCAGTTGTTTTAGTATCTATTCTCAAGCAGTAGGCTACACATGGGGAAAAATGATGTCCATTTATCAGAAGGTATTGCTGAAGAGAATTTAAGATGTTGACTGGAATGCGTAGCACAAAATAAATTTTTGTCTTCTCTTGTGATTTGCTTTCTACTTGTAATAGTTTCATGATGTACTAACAATATAGGACTTGAGAGTCTTGTTTCATTATAATTTCTTATTTTCGCAGTTTTGACTAGAAGACTAATGAACACAGAATGAAATTCTTCCTAAGCCGCTCAAGGCGATTAAGTTTGCACTTATTGACTGTTTTTCTTGGCAGTCGTTCATATGAGCCCGAGAGAAGTTGAAGATAATCTTTATGGTATGTATTTAGCAGAGTAGAGTTCATGTGTAAAAGCAAACTTCTGTTTTTATATTTACCCTTTTTAGTTTTATGATAATTCTGTGCTGAGAATTTAACTAGCAGAAGGGCAACTCTGTATGGTAGGCTTACCAGCAGACACACGCAGCTATCTCAGATGTGCCACTGTGATACTATTAAGCCTGCCTTTAAAGTTTTGTATGTAATTGTGCAAGTACCTGGATGTACACTGAGTGAACAGGCATTATTCAGCATTTAGGAGCTATCCCTTGTTTGTTGTCATCCCTTGGCACTACAGCAAAACGCCTTCATAGTACTGAGTACACATTGTGCTGGTGTTGCGCTCTAACATTTCTAGTATCAGCTTTATTTCATTACCCGTTGCTAGGGCACAATAACATAAAACTGTCCCTTTCAGGTAAGGTAAAGTGGGTAAGACTGCTAAGCTTTTTTCAACGTATACACATTTATTCCTAGGTATCATTTTGATCAATAGCTTGAACATGCATTTTCATTTTAATTCTAGACTGTAGGAAGTGAGGTACTGGTAAGACTTTTGTGGAGTGTGTTTTCTGCCAAGCCTCTCTTTGTAGTGGTTAAATATGTGTGCATTTTCACAGGGTTAAGCTGCTTTTGAGAGTTTTCCCTTAATCTCGTGGTCAATTATCTCAACGCTATGAGTAGTTGCCGAAACAATGGGTGCAAGCCAGTTCAGATGTTTGTGTGGTTCCCTGCTACATTCATTACATTAGGGCACTGTGCAGCAGTTACATCTGTATTGGGCCAAGCAGCGTTCCCTTATAGCAGTTGACATCAGCTTTATTGCAGATATTTCCACTCACTTAGTATGGCTAGCTGTCTTCAGTTCTTTCTTGCCACATATGTTGCATGCTCTACAAAGCTAGGTTTTCAAACAGTCCATCAGTCTAGACCACTTCTTAAGTCGAGCATTGAACTGGATATGTCGAGCATTGAAATGGATAAGAAGGTCTGTTGGAGATTTTTTTCCCTGTATTTTCCTAGATAAAGAAAGTAGAGCTCTTAAGTTTTTGAGTAGCTGCACTTTGTTTAGATGCCCACAGCCCCTGGAAGTCTTTCTATAATATAGAAGTATTGAGCATGCTGATTAAAAAAAAAAAAAAATCATCCTGATTAAACAACCCCCCCCCAAAAAAAAAAACAAGAAAAAAAAAAAACAAAGAAGGTAAATGCGTCTGTAGGTGACATGTTTAAAAAAAGCAGATCCGTGGCAGCAACATAGAGTGATAAAGCCCAAGCAACCAGAGTTTGAATAGCAGCTTAGGTGCCTATAGGTGCTCAATGGGGAGGATGGCAGTGAGTGGCCATTGCCAGCTATTCCATCCCAGTTGTGGGGGATGACATTAATGGCTTGTCATGTCGGTGACGCCTTGCAGAATTTGAACCTGCTGGGTCACTGCTGTCAATAGGGTGTTTGCACTGTATAGCCAAGGGGAAATTATCATGTGGAGATGAACTTCCCCATAGGAAACAATATTCATGTAACTCAGTGAAGCTGCTGAGGTGAAGAGGGTGCCTCTAGAGTGCAAGGGAAAGGGAGGGCTGCTCCTACCACCCAAATTTTGCAGGGGAATGAGGTGCTTGAACAAAAGCAAAATGGCTGTAGGACTCTCACCTAGTCTGAGAATGCCCAGCTGCCATTCTCCTGGGAGGAATGGGCCATTTGGGTGCAGGTATAGAAACCACACTGGACAGGATCCTGGAGGGAAGAAGAAAAAATCCTTTAAAGTGATTCATAGGTTTATATATTGTCTAAGCTAGTCTTAGAAATAACAAACACCAAAACCAAGTAAAAAAGGATCACCAAAGAAACACTGCAGCACTAAATCCAGAAAATTTATTGAAAAAAAGTTAAGCGCTTTCGTCAAAATCACAAGACTTCATCAGAACAAGAACATACAAAAAATGCTATATTTAAATACCCTGACCCTTACAGCTATTGGTTGACAAAGCAAACATCATTTCCTGTAAAATAATTAAGCAGTTTAAAAAGACAGTAACACATAATCACAGTAACTGCCCACTACAACACACCATTTGCCACCTACCAACCACATAGACATTAATGCATTTTTTCTTCCTCCAGACCGATGTCAGAAAAAGTTAACAATTGTATTTCTTGTGGGAAGCAAATACCTCATAAGGATTTTCATTCTTACTGTATTCCTTGCCTAGGCCCTGACCACGGCGTTGCTAGCTGTCGGTTTTGCGCTAAATTTAACCAACGCACTATTAAGCGTCGGTTCGATTTTGCCTTTCATTACTTTGGCCGAAGATTTAATTATATAATGCCGTCAGAACAACCAACGATTGGAGTTTACAAAAAGCACAAGGAAAAGTAAAAGGACAGGCATCAGAGGTCCAAAACCGATGAGGCCTCCACTAGGCCAGTCGCCGGTTCTCAGTGAGGCGCTTTCGCAGCCCCTGACTCCCGCTACCTCAGAGCCACAGGCCGCTTCCAACTCCCACATGGAGCCGACTAGGCTCCTAGATACTCAAGGTATTGGACTTTCAGAAACTATTCCCTCAGATGGGTCCAGAGCCGCTGAGAAAGCATCGGCTTCTGAGGGTGTTTTCAGACCTACACAGTTATATGTTAAGCCAACCTCAGCTTCAAATGCAAAGACTAAAGCAGCTGTAAAGACAAAGAAACAAGTACAGCATTCTCCTGCACAGACTTCCATGCCTAAAAACAGATGCTTAAAATGGCTGAAGACCTAATTACTTTGATCAGGGGTTCCCATCCCCCTCCAGATAAGAGGCCTAGGCAAGAGACAGAATATGAATCTTCAGATCAGGTTTCCATTTCCTCTGATTCCTCTTCTGAACAGGGATACTCCATTCCTCCCTATGAGGATTCTGATGCTGAAGAGTCTATTCCTTCAGCCTCTCCTCCTGAGGATTACTCTTTTGGGGAACCCCTTTACACCATGAGGGAACACTTTCACTGGGAGAGCCAAGAATACTCAGAATCTAAGAAAAGGCTCAGAGACTTTCTTTTACTTCCTCAGCACAGACCTCTTGCTATTCCACCTGTTCTAGACATAGTAGATGATGTATTTTCAGAGTCCAGCCTGTCTCCTGACTCTCTACCCCCTGCACCGGTTAAGCCAGACAGATACTACAGGGTTCCAGTTTCCCACAAATTTCTATATAAAAACCCTGCTGCTGACCCAGAAACTATATCTCAGGGTCCCAAAGTGGTCAAAGCTTCCATTGCAAAAAACCCTGTCCCCTCTGATAGGGATTCTAGGGCACTGGACAGATGGGGGAAAACAGTTTACACTTCTGCTACCTTGGCTGTAAGGGCTTTAAATTGTCAGTTTCATATGCTTAAATATCAGCAATATTTAATATCATTGCTAAAACAGAAAATGTTGACAAATTCTGAATGTGCAGATAACAAGGAAATGCAGGATTTATTGCATGCAGCTGAACAAGTGGGAAAACATACTTTGCAATGTGGTTTTGATTCACTGGAGGCCTCTTGCAGGGCCACTGTTACGCGTACTGTCATTAGAAGGCATGCTTGGTTAAAGGAACAAAATCTGCCTGATCATGTTAAAGCAAAATTATTGGATGATATTTTGTTTGGTGTTAAGGCAGAAGAGGTGTTGAAAAAAATGGAGGATAAAGTGAAATCAATGCAGACAGTTAAGGATTTCTTACAGGTACAACCACCCAGATTTAGCAGGAACTGGCCTTCAAAGAATTGGTCCTTTGCAGTGTCAGACAGGCCACAAAGAGGTAGATACAGATGCCCTAGAGGCAGATCCCAGCCCCAAGACTCGTACAGGCCTAAACAATGGGGTGCTTCTACCTCCAAAAGCGGAGAAGACATATCAGAGCCATATAGAAAACAGTCCCAATGACTTTCCTTTGCCAATACCAAGCACTTATCTTTTAGCAGCTCCCTTAGGGGGAAACTAGCACTTTTTTCACAAAATTGGCACATAATCACCTAGGACAAATGGGTCTTGAATATAGTGTCCCAGGGCTATAGGTTCCAGTTTCACCCCCTGCCAAAGGCAAAAGGTATGCCAGACTTGCCACAAAATCAATGGGCAGAGGCACAAAAACAAGTTGCATCCCTCTTGGACATGAGGGATATTCAGAGAGTACCACAGAAAGACAGGGACAAAGATTTTACTCAAGACTATTCTTAGTACCCAGAAAGGACAAAGCCTGGAGACCAATACTGGACCTGTCTATTCTAAACACTTTTCTGGACGTTCCAAAATTCAAAATGTTGACTCTGCAGCAGCTTCTGCCCATGCTGGGCAAGAAAGCTTGGCTTGTAACTTTGGACCTAAAAGAGGCATACTTGCATGTCCCAATCAGACAAAATTGCAGACGATACCTCAGATTCATAGCTGGATCAATGCACTACCAATTCTCTGCACTGCCCTTTGGCTTATCTACTGTGCCCAGGGTCTTCACAAAATGCCTGGCACCAGTAATTGCTTTCTGTAGACAAAAAGGAATTCAGATATACCCTTACTTGGACGACTGCCTTATTCAAGCAGAGAACAAAGACATTCTACTGAAGCATCTGGCATTTGTAAAAAGATTACTAATTTGCCTAGGGTACACGATAAATGAAAAGAAATCAAAACTAGTACCCTCTCAAGCGATAATATTCCTGGGTGCAAGCTTAAATACAACTGCCCAGATGGCTTATCTCACACCAGACAAACAAAGGCAACTGACTTCTTACTTCGAAATGTTGGCAACAAAGACCCAGTTATCTGCAAGAAATATTCTGCAGGCTTTGGGCTTCATGGCTTCCTGCATTCTACTAATTCCATATGCAAGACTGCATATGAGGAAACTGCAATGGTATCTAAAAAGTGTTTGGACTCAACATTGCCACAACCTGGAAACATTAATTACCCTCATTCCCTGCCTGCAACAGGAGTTTCGATGGTGGGCACATGCCTGTCATCACAACAAGGGACAGCCATTCACTCTACTCACGGCCAGGCAAACATTAACAACAAATGCATCAGATTATGCCTGGGGGGGCCCACATGGCAGGAAAATGTATTCAGGGAGCATGGCCAGCAAGCCAAATGTATCTTCAGATCAATCAAAAAGAGATGCTAGCTGTTCAGAATGCCCTGACAGCCTTCAAGGACCTACTTCATCCAGGACAACTGCTGGTAAAGACCGACAATACTACAGTCATGTGGTACATAAACAAGCAGGGAGGCACACATTCCTACCCCCTCTTCAGACAAGCCATGACTTTGTGGAACACAGCATTGACTTATCAAGTACACCTGCAAGCACAATTCCTGCCAGGAAAGACAAATACTCGCATTCGAACTAAGCAGAAATCTCAAGGATCCTCACGAGTGGAAACTAGATCCACAAATCTTCAGCATGATAACAAGGAAATGGGGATGCCCAGACATAGCTCTATTTGCCTCCCTGCACAACTGCCAACTACAGAGATTCTGCACAAGGACTTATCACAAACAAGCATGGAAAGTGGATGCACTATCATTCAGCTGGAAAAACCATACAGTTTATGCCTTTCCTCCACTGCCTCTCCTCCCCAAGGTACTCCTAAAGGTCAGACAAGAGAAGCCAAAAATGATATTGATTGCCCCAGACTGGCCTCGCCAGCACTGGTACCCAATCATAATGAGGTTGTCTCAAGGCCCAGCCTGGACATTACCCCAAATTCCTCATTTGCTGACCCAACATAACAATCAGATCCTGCACAGCCAACTCAGAAGCCTAAATCTGGCTGCATGGCTGATAATTTAACCATTCAGAACACACCTCTCTCTAAAGCAGTTATGGATGTTATTTTGGAGGCCAGGAGGCCTAGCACCAGAAAATCTTATACAGAAAAATGGAAGAGATTCTGTGCTTGGAACCAGGCACAAGGAATGGACGTGCTTGTACCAAACATTCCTCAGATTTTGCAATACCTAACCGAGATGCTGGAGAAAGGCCTATCCTTCTCATCAATTAAGATCCATGCCAGCTCATTACAATGCAGATCCACCTATTTTTTCACATCCACTGCTAAGGCAGTACCTCAGAGGGGCCAAAAAACATAAGACCTCCAAGGAGAGCTCCAACACCTACATGTCTTGGAAAAGCTCACACTGCCTCCTTTTGAGCCAGCCAATACAGCTGAGATAAAATACTTATCATGGAAAACAGCCCTGCTCCTAGCAATAACCTCAGCAAGAAGAGTCTCAAGTTACAGGCACTAATGGCTGTGGAACCTTTTATTATTTTCCATCCGGACAGGGTTTCTCTAAGGACAAACCCAACATTTATGCCTAAGGTAGTGTCCAGTGTGACTCTTAACCAAACCATTTATTTGCCTACCTTTTATCCAAACCGACAGAATAAGGGGGAGAGACTTCTGCATTCTTTGGACATACACAGCTGCGCATCTACTTGAACAAAACTAAAGCCTTCAGAAAGACTGAGCAACTCTTAGTGGCATATGCTGCAGGATCGCAAGGAAAAGCTATTTCAAAGCAGACTATTTCAAAATGGATAGGCCATTGCATTTGTTTCTGCTATTCACAACATGGCAAATCAGTGCCTAAGGGCATTAGGCCACACTCAACCAGAGCAGCAGCCACTTCAGCAGCCTTTCTGAGAGGAGTACCAACCAAGGACATTTTGGAGGCTGCAACTTGGACTTCAGTGCGCACTTTTACAAAGCACTACCACTTACCCCTTTACTCTAAATCCAGAGCAGGCTTCGCCACTGCAGTTCTGCAGGGCCTCATAGCCACTCCTAATTCTATCTAGCCCCAGCCACCCAACCTCAGCTTTGGGATTCAACCCAAGTGTAATGACTGCAACAGTGAAACACGATGCAGTCATTACACTTGGGTTGAATGACTGCAACAGTGAAACACAATGAACATAGTACAGTTGTGTACCTACCATAAATGTAGATGTTCGAGTGTATTCACGGTTGCAGTCCAGGTTACCCTCCCTCCATTCCCCTTTCTTTGCTGGGAATTATCTGTACCTCTCTCTTCTATACAACCTATGTGGTGTATTTGCTTGTAGATGAAGGTAATGTTTGTTAGTGCATGCTTTTTTAATGAGCAGAATTTTTAGCCTACCCTTTTGGGGGCACCTGACATTTGGGACAAGAAAAACTGAAGAAAATGGCGTCGGCTGCATCTTTTATACCCCCTGGCGCACTGATGTCAGGGAAGAGGTGACACCAACCGATGCCGGACCAGGACTTTGGAATTCAGGCTGACTGTGGGTAGCCTGCCAGCAGGCTAACCCAAGTGTAATGACTTCAACAGTGAATACACTCGAACATCTACATTTATGGTAGGTACACAACTGTACTTAAGTCGAGCATTGAACTGGATAAGAAGGTCTGTTGGAGATTTTTTCCCCTGTATTTTCCTAGAGAAAGAAAGTAGAGCTCTTAAGTTTTTGAGTAGCTGCACTTTCTTTAGATGCTCACAGCCCCTGGAAGCCTTTCTATAATATCGAAGTATTGAGTATGCTGATTAAAAAAAAATCATCCTGATTAAACAACCCCCCCCCCCCCCCGAAAAAAAGAAGGCAAATGCATTTGTAGGTGACAAATATGTTTAAAGAAAGGCAGATCAGTGGCAGCAGCATAGAGTGATAAAGGCCTGACTATGGCCCAAGCAACCAGAGTTTGAATAGCGGCTTGGGTGCCTATAGGTGCTCAGTGGGGAGGATGGCAGTGAGTGGCCATTGCCAGCTGTTCCATCCCAGTTTTGGGGGATGGCATTAATGGCTTGTCATGTAGGTGACGCCTTGCAGAGTTTGAGCCTGCTGGGCCGCTGCTGTCAATAGGGTGTTTGCACTGTATAGCCAAGGGGAAATTATCATGTGGTGATGAACTTCCCCATAGGAAACAATATTCATGTAACTCATTGAAGCTGCTGAGGTGAAGAGGGTGCCTCTAGAGTGCAAGGGAAAGGGAGGGCTGCTCCTACCACCCTTGCAGGGGAATGAGGTGCTTGAACAGAAGCAAAATGGCTGTAGGACTCTCACCTAGTCTGAGAATGCCCAGCTACCATACTCCTTGGAAGAATGGGCCATTTGGGTGCAGGTATAGAAACCACTGGACAGGATCCTGGAGGGAAGAAGAAAAAATCCTTTAAGGTGATTCATAGGTTGATGTATTGTCTAAGCTTGGGGCACAATGTAAGTGCTTATGCAACTTGCCAGGAATTTACATGCATGCAAGCCCTTGCGAGATGAAATACCATCCAGGTCTGCCTTAACAAAAACAGGCTTGCAGCCCTGTATATAAGCTGTGATGTGTCCTCAGATGGCAGCCAGCCATATGCCTCCTTCAAGAGAAAGGAGATGCTTAATGATGGTAGGGAGTTGAATGAGTCTGTTAGTGCTGCTAGCTCTGACGATGATAGTACTGTTGAGATACTTGACAAGCCCCTGGACCTAATATAAGGTCACTAAACTGTCCTTGGTACCGAAGAGCTCTTTGGCACTGGAAGGTCTATCTGGCTCGACACCCAAAACTGTCAAAGCTGACAGCAACTTCTTCAGTGCCTACAGTATCCTTGGTGCCGAAACGGTCACAGCTGACTTCGCTCCCTAGGACAAGATACTCACCAATCTTTGAGCCTTTAAAGACAGGCTACCAAGTCCCTTTCTTGAAGTTCCTTTAATTGCCTCGATCAGATCTACTAAGAATCTCTCAGAAGCAGACATTTTGAGACTGGTAGATTAGCTTCTGACAGTGAGGGGATTGTCCTCGGTTCTTAGCCACACTGGTGTCGGAACCAGCCAATCTACAACACCAACAATTCCTCCTCTTCCAACTCCTGTTGAGTCTTTGGAGCCCCTGGATGTCCTTCATGGATGCATCTGCAGTCATAACAAATGGGTTGTCCTGTCGTCAGGCAGCCCTTCAGTCGGCCGGATTCCAAAGTCTGGGTCTGGCTTCGGCTGGTGTCGCACTTCACCCGACGTCATCTCTGCTGGTCTTCGGGTATAAAGGCATCAGCCGACGCCATTTTCTTCAGTCTTTCTTGCCGCGTGGCGCCCGAAGCAGAAGCTGTTCGCAAGTGCTGGTCGGTCAGATCCAGAGATTCCTACTACCGAATACTACTTCGAAGACTTCTAAAAGCTAAGTACCCCGTTGGGGACCTTTTCTTGCCTCAGCCGATGTCAGAAAAAGTAAACAATTGTTTAACTTGTGGGAAACAAATACCTCATAAAGATTTCCACTCGTACTGCCTACCTTGTTTAGGCCCAGACCACGACGTTGCTGCCTGTTTAGCTTGTTCCTCCTTCAACCGACGAACGCTTAGGCGTCGGTCGGAGTTTGCTGAACAGTTCTTCGGCTCAGATTTTGCATACATTATGCCGTCGGATCATCCGACTACCCAAATAATTAAAAAACGCAAAGAAAAAGACCGACACTCGCGGTCCGCGGTTTCAGCCGAAACCACAGATAAGCAAACCGCGAGTGTCTCGGTTTCGGCCGAAACCGAGAAAACCGGTCAATCCTCAGCCGAATCCATGACTACTACCGAGGCTCCTGCTTCCTTAGTTGAATCGGCCTCTGAACCTTTGCATACTACTGTGGCCTCTACTGATTTATCTGACACCATCCCTTTGGATGTTTCTACCCCAGCACGTGGTGCTGCTAGGCCTCCTGCAGCCATGTCTATCAAGGCCTTTGCCAGGGCCAAAGCAGCCAAAACTGCCAAAACAGTTCCTGCTAAAGCCCCCTCACACAGACACCCTTCCAGCTCTCAAATGCTTACTCTGGCAGAGGATTTGATTTCCTTAATTAGGGGATCCCAATCACACCCAGACAGGGCCTCTCAGCCTCCAGAAAAGAGACCTAGGACAGAGCCACCCCAGCAGGAGTGCTCTGATGACTCTTCGGAGGACTCAGACACTACTGACCAGCCAGAGGCTCCTTTGTCCACTTATGAAGACTCCGATGCTGATGAATCTATTCCATCGGCCTCTCCTCCAGAGGAATTCTCTTTTGGGGAAACTTTACATGCCATGAGAGAACAATTCCAATGGCAAGAGCAAGATTTCTCAGACTCTAGAAAAAGGCTTAGGACTTTTCTGCACCTTCCACAACATAGGCCCTTAGCTATACCTCCAGTTCTGCCTGTTGTGGATGATGCATTTAATGATGTTTGCACTGCACCCGATTCTTTACCACCAGCCCCTGCCAAACCAGACAGATTTTACAGGGTACCTAACACGCATCACCACCTGTTCAAGGCCCCACTTGCAGATCCTGAGACTATATCTCAGGGGCCTAAGGCAGCAGCTTCTACCTCTACTAAAAACCCTCTCCCTTCTGAAAGGGAAGCCAGGTCATTAGACAGATGGGGCAAAAAAGTCTACACCTCTGCCACTCTCTCAGCTAGAGCTTTAAACTGTCAGTTCCACATGATCCAATACCAAGAGTTTATGCTTGATCAGTTGACTAAGAAAGTTTCTTCTGAAGAACCCTTAGATAAGAAATATGTTTTAGAAATGGTGAATAACATACAGCAGGTTAGTAACCATTCTTTAAAATGTGGCTATGATGCACTGGAGGCTTCATTTAGATCAGCCATGACCGGCACAGTGATAAGAAGGCATGCATGGCTGAAAGAGCAGGTCCTGCCGGATCATGTAAAAGCAAAGCTGTTAGATGCTCCTATGGATAAGAACAGTCTTTTTGGTACCTCTGCTCAACAAGTAATGAAGAAAATGGAAGAGAAGGCAAAATCTGTACAAACAGTTAAGGATTTCTTACAGGTTCAGCCCCCTCGGTTTAGCAGAAATTGGCCTGCTAAAAATTGGTCCTTTCCAGATTCCTCAAAGACCCAAAGAGGCAGGTATAGACGCTCTAGAGGCAGAAACCAATCCAGAGGAAGTGCCTACAGAGGAAGACAGTGGCAAGGTAACAACCAACGAGGCACTGACACAACCACTACCACTGCAACAGGACAATCACAGTGACTTGGCCCTGACACCGCCTACCAGAGAGCAAATAGCAGCACCTTTAGGCGGAAAGTTAGCCTTATTTTCACAAAACTGGCACTATATCACGAAAGACAAGTGGATTTTAAAAACCATAGACCAAGGCTACAGGTTCCACTTCCACACCTTACCAGTAAAAAGAGGAATGCCAAACTTACCTCCAACTCAAAAAACAGAAGCTCAAAACCAGGTAATTCAGCTAACCAACATGAGAGCTGTGGAGAGGGTACCAGTAAATCAACAGGGCAAAGGTTTTTACTCCAGACTCTTTCTAGACCCAAGAAAAGAAAATACTTGGAGACCCATTCTCGATCTGTCCGTCTTAAACACCTACATCATCGTTCCAAAATTCAAAATGCTGACCTTACAGCAACTTCTTCCCATGCTGGGCAAGGAGTGTTGGCTGGTGACTCTAGATCTCAAGGAGGCATACCTGCATGTCCCCATACGACCAATTTGCAGAAGATACCTCAGATTCCTTGCAGGATCAGAGCATTATCAATTCTCAGCATTGCCCTTTGGCTTATCTACTGCGCCCAGAGTATTCACAAAATGCCTGGCATCAGTAATCGCTCATTGCAGGCTACAGGGAATCCAAATCTATCAATACCTGGACGACTGCCTGCTACAAGTGGACAACAAAGACAAGCTGACAACAGATTTACAAAGGGTCATTTGCTTGCTACAAGCCCTGGGATATACAGTCAATTTAAAAAAGTCAAGGCTGATTCCATCCCAGACAAGAACCTTCTTGGGTGCAGAATTGGACACAGTAAAACAAATGGCATTCCTCACTACAGAAAAACAAAAACAACTTCCTCTTTACTTCTTGGCATTAACAAAGCAGAACAAGCTAACAGCAAGAAAAGTACTGCAGGCCTTGGGATTCATGGCATCATGCATAATCCTGATTCCTCACGCCAGACTGCATATGAGAAAGCTACAGTGGTACCTAAAAAACTTATGGTCTCAGCACAGGCACAGCTTAGAAACCGAAATCCCTCTAATTCCATGCCTGAAACAAGAATTCCTATGGTGGGCCCAAGCATGCCAAGCAAACCTAGGCTTGCCCTTCCACAAAGGTCAAGCAAACCAGACCATCACAACGGACGCCTCAGACCTAGGCTGGGGGGCACACATGTTGGACAAATGCATACAAGGATTGTGGACTCCAGACCAGCTGCACCTACACATAAACCAAAAAGAAATGCTGGCAGTACAACTAGCAATACAGAATTTCAAACCTTTCCTCAGGGAAGGCCATTTATTGATAAGGACAGACAACACCACAGTCATGTGGTACATCAACAAGCAAGGGGACACTCATTCCTACCCCCTATGCAGAATGACTCTGGACCTTTGGAACATGGCTCTATGAGCTACAACATCCAGTTACAGGCAACCTTCGTGCCAGGAAAAGAAAACACCCTAGCAGATATGTTAAGCAGAACCACCTCGGATGCTCACGAATGGATGCTGCACCCGGACATCTTCAAGGCCATCACAAGAAAATGGGGAATGCCACAAATAGACTTGTTCGCATCCCCTCTCAACCACCAGCTCAGAAAATTCTGCACAAGGACGTTTCACCCTCTTGCATGGAAGGTGGACTCCCTTTCCTTCAGTTGGAAAGGTCTGACAGCATATGCATTCCCACCTCTTCCTTTGATGCACAAGGTACTACTGAAAATCAAAGAGGAACAACCAAGGATAATTCTGATAGCTCCGAATTGGCCAAGGCAACACTGGTATCCCCTGCTGAGGAGCATCTCTCAGGGAAGAATGTGGTCAATACCCCTGATGCCTTTGATGTTAACTCAGAACAACTACAACATCCTGCATCCAAACCTAAAAACCTTACAACTGACTGCCTGGAACATCACTTGAGAGCAACTAACCCAGACTTATCCCAAAGGGTTAAAGACATTATACTTGAAGCCCGCAGACCTTCAACAAGAAGGAACTATGCAGGAAAATGGAAAAGGTTTGCCACTTGGAGTGCTGAAAGAGGAAAAGAGGTGTCAAACATAGACATTGCTAACATCCTGGAGTACTTGGCAGAGCTTCTACACACAGGCCTGTCCTACTCCTCCATCAAGATACATGCTTCAGCTATTTCTGCAGAATACAGCTTTGATCCACCTGTCTTCTCGCACCCTCTACTTAGGCAATTCCTCAGAGGGATCAAGAATGTAAAACCTCCTAGGAAACCACCACTACCAGCATGGGACTTAAATTTCGTACTAGAAAAATTGACACTCCCTCCATTTGAACCAGCAGGAACAGCGGATCTTCAACACCTATCATGGAAAACTGCTTTCCTTCTGGCAATTACTTCAGCAAGAAGGGTTTCAGAACTGCAGGCCTTAATGGCAGTACAACCCTTCCTGATCTTCCATCAAGATAGAGTCTCCATGAGAACTAATCCTACATTTATGCCAAAGGTGGTATCCAGAGTGTCCTTAAACCAGGCAATCCACCTACCTACCTTCTTTCCCAACCCACAGAACAGGGGGGAAAGGCTACTGCATACTTTGGATGTACATAGACAGTTACGCTACTACCTGGACAGAACCAAAGGTAACAGAAAAACTGACCAGCTGTTAGTGGCCTATGCAACAGGAAGGGAAGGAAAAGCAATTTCCAAACAAACAATCTCCAAATGGATAGGAAATTGCATCAGATTCTGTTACTCCTACCATGGAAAACCAATGCCACAGAACATAAGACCTCATTCAACAAGAGCTACAGCCACTACCACAGCTTTCTTACGAGGAGTGGAAACCAAGGACATTATTGAGGCGGCTACTTGGACCTCCGTGCATACATTTGCCAAGCATTACAATTTACCTCTATATTCTAGATCCCGAGCAGGGTTTGCCACTGCTGTACTGCAAGGGATCCTAACTACACCATAATTCTTTTTCTTCCTCCACCCCTAGTTTAGCTATGGTATTCTACCCATTTGTTATGACTGCAGATGCATCCATGAAGGACATAGTACAGTTTTGTACCTACCATAAATGTAGATGTCCGAACTGGATAGCATCTGCAGTCAGGATTACCCACCCTCCTTCCCCTCTGTGGTACTCCTAGGGTATTTTCACTCCTAATAGCTAGCTGGGGGGAGTCTCTTATGGTGTATTTGTTTGTATATATGTACATACATGCTTATTTTTTGAATTTGCCTTCTACCTTGTCTGCATACATTGGCATTTATCCAAATTTAGCCTTCCAAGAGGGCAACTGGCATCTGGGGCAAGAAACACTGAAGAAAATGGCGTCGGCTGATGCCTTTATACCCGAAGACCAGCAGAGATGACGTCGGGTGAAGTGCGACACCAGCCGAAGCCAGACCCAGACTTTGGAATCCGGCCGACTGAAGGGCTGCCTGACGACAGGACAACCCATTTGTTATGACTGCAGATGCTATCCAGTTCGGACATCTACATTTATGATAGGTACAAAACTGTACTTTCTGACACTCCCGGCGTCGACTGTCTCTGTTCCAGTAGCATCCTCCTCTTAGGTTCCGAGAGCTGCCGTGAGCTCTTCCGAGTTTTTGGTACCAGAGGGCTCCCGGGGTCTAGGCTCTCTGGTTGGGTCTGAGGTGCATGGTTCGGTTATCTTAGTTTTGGAGTCCATGTCCCTTGGTGCTTTGGCCTTTTTAGTGTCAACCCTGGCTTCTCTTTTGGAGGCCACCTCCTTGGTGCAGGGTGTGACCCTGCTTCCAAAGGAGTCTGTTTCAGTTCCGGATTTCCAACCCTCTATGGGAGGGGGGGGCCTTCCGAATCATGGAAAAGGCCTTATCCATTGGGGACTCGCAGTCTTTGCCATCCCTATCAGGACAACTTTCTACATCCCCTCCAGCTGAGCTGCCATCCATCTCACCCCTGGAATAGAGGGCTTAAAAGTACCAGGTTACACCCACTTTGGTGGATGTTCTTCGTGTTTCACTGTTGCAGTCATTACACTTGGGTTATCCTACTGGCAGGCTACTCTCAGTCGGCATGAATTCCAAAGTCTAGGTCCGGCATCAGTTGCTGTCGTCTCTCCCCTGACGTCAGTGCACCAGGAGTATAAAAGATGCAGCCAACACCATTTTCTTCAGATGTTCATCGTGCATACAGCTGCAGTCATAACAGATGGGTTCTCCTGCCGTCAGGCGGGTCCTCGGTCGGCCGAATTCCAAAGTCTAGGTCCGGCGTCTGTTGTCGTCGCTTCTTCCCTGACGTCAGTGCGACAGGGGTATAAAAGAACCAGCCGATGCCATTTTCTTCAGTCTTTTTTGCCGCGTGGTGCCCGAAGCAGAAGCAGTTCGCAAGTGCCAGTCGGCCAGCTCCTGAGATTACAAAAAATTTGGAACCGAAGTCTTCTTAAAAGCTAAGTACCCCGTTGGGAAAACTTTTTCTTGCCTCAGACCGATATCAGACAAAGTTAATAATTGTATTTCTTGTGGGAAGCAAATACCGCATAAGGATTTCCATTCCCTCTGTATACCTTGTTTAGGCCCAGACCACGACGTCTCGGTCTGTCGCTTTTGTGCTACATTCAACAAACGCACTAATAAGCGTCGGGCGGAGTTCGCCCAGCATTATTTTGGGAAAGCATTTAACTATACTATGTCGTCGGATACTCCGACTCCGGTTTTGTCTAAAAAACGCAAAGACAAGGACCGACACTCGAGGTCTGCGGCCTCTACCGACACCACACCAAAGCCGACTACACGTGGTCCGGTTCTCAGCGAGGCACCTACGCAGCCCCTGATTACCGACGACGCATCTTCGGCGGTGTCTCCTGTACCCGAGGTCGCAGGCTCCTCGGCCCACACCCTGACTACAGATATAAGCCACACTTGGCATTGAAACTCAGAATGTGGACAGGTCCACCTCCACTCAAGGTGTCTTCAGACCTTCCTCTTCTTTCTCCATCAAGGCTTTCACCAAGTCTAAAGCTGCCATGCACCCTAAGAGACCAGCTACACAGGGCCCATCTCCAGGCCCCATGCCTAAGAAACAGATGACAGACCGGTGCATTCAGGGCAAATGGACCCAAAAAGAAAAGCACCTTCACATCAATCAAAAAGAAATGCTAGCAGTGATAAATGCTATTACAGCCTTCAAGGACCTTCTACAACCAGGTCAGCTATTGATAAGAACAGACAACACCACAGTTATGTGGTACATAAACAAGCAGGGAGGAACACATTCTTATCCCCTATGCAGACTGGCCATGTCACTTTGGAACATGGCCATGGACTTACAAATGGAGCTACAAGCACAGTACTTGCCAGGCAAGGAAAACACGCTGGCAGACAACCTAAGCAGGAATATGACAGATCCACACGAATGGAAGTTGCATCCAAAAGTTTTACAGAAATAATCCAAGAATGGGGAAGGCCAGACATAGATCTCTTTGCCTCCCACAAAAATCATCAATTAACAAAATTCTGCTCAAGGATCTTCCATCCAAAGGCCTGGAGAGTGGACGATCTCTCTTTCAGTTGGACATCAATGACAGTTTATGCCTTCCCACCTCTTCCTCTGCTGCCCAAAGTCCTATTGAAGACCAGAGCAGACAGACCAACGATGATCCTCATTGCTCCGGACTGGCCAAGGCAACACTGGTACCCACTACTAAGGAGCCTGACGCATTCCCCACCATGGACCCTGCCTCTAATGCCTCTTCTTCTGACTCAGCACAGCTTCAAAACTCTTCACAGTCAACTGAAGACACTCAATCTAGCCGCATGGAAGATTCCTTAGCATCACAGCAGGCCCTGCTCTCCAAGGAGGTGCAGTATGTCATTTTGGAGGCCAGAAGGCCATCAACTAGAAAAGCTTACTCTGCAAAATGGAAACGTTTTTGTGTTTGGAATGAGAAAAAGGGCCAGTGCCCCGGAAAACTGAATTTACCTCAAATACTACAATATTTGGCCGAACTGCTAAGCAGTGGACTTTCGTTCTCCTCCATCAAAATCCATGCCTCAGCCATCTCTGCAGATTACAACACTGATCCACCTTTATTCTCTCACCCTCTATTAAGACAGTTCCTCAGAGGGGCTAAGAATTTAAGACCTCCAAGAAAACAACCAATACCTGCTTGGGATCTTAATTTCATTCTGGAAAAACTGACTTTGCCCCCTTTTGAACCAGCTGCCTCATCAGATTTACAATATTTGTCCTGGAAAACAGCTTTCCTTCTGGCTATCACTTCAACTCGTAGAGTTTCAGAACTGCAGGCTCTTATGGCTGTCCAGCCTTTCATCATCTTCCATCAGGACAGAGTTTCATTACGTACCAACCTGTCCTTTATGCCTAAAGTGGTATCCAGGGTAGCTTTAAATCAGGCCATACATTTACCTACTTTTTATCCTAATCCTCAAACCAAAGGGGAGAGATTACTGCTTTCCTTGGACATCCACAGACAACTGCGTTATTATTTGGACAGAACAAAGCCTTTCAGAAAATCAGAACAGCTTTTTGTGGCCTATGCCGTAGGAGCTCAAGGAAAGTCAATATCCAAACAGACGATCTCAAAATGGATAGCCCACTGCATACGCTTTTGCTATTCCTTTCATGGCAAAACTGTATCTACAGGCATTAGAACTCATTCCACCAGGGCCACAGCCACCTCTGCAGCCTTCCACAGAGGAGTTCCTACCAAGGATATTTTAGAAGCACCAAAAAAGATGGTACGAGTGAAAACCACAACTAGAACACTAAAAATCACTCGTGGAGTCCAAATAAGGGTATGAGCCCAACAGCAATAAATGGTGTCTTTTTATCTGATGAAGAAACTCGAAAACGTATTTCCTTGAGAAAAGCGTTATTAAACTGTTTTTGGACCTATACTTTGTGTTCCTGCTTTTTATCCTGACTATATCAGTGGTATTGTTCCACTAACACTTTTGGATTTATTGCTGTTGGGCTCATACCCTTATTTGGACTCCATGAGTGATATTTTAGAAGCAGCCACTTGGAGTTCTGTGCATACCTTCTCTAAGCGCTACAACCTACCATTATACTCCAAGTCTAGAGCAGGCTTTGCCACTGCAGTATTGCAGGGCATTTTGGCTCCTCCTAGCTCCACCTAGTGCCTACCACTGCTTTCTTAGCTTTGGGATTCTACCCATCTGTTATGACTGCAGCTGTATGCACGATGAACATAGTACAGTTTTGTACCTACCATAAATGTAGATGTTCGAGTGCTAATACAGCTGCAGTCCAGGTTTCCCTCCCACCTTCCCCTCTAGGGGTATTCTTTTATGGTGTATTTGCTTGCAACTACTGTTTTTTGATTATATTGCATTGCATTATTACATTATTTTATGTATTGCCTTCCTTCTGGGGGCACCTGACATCTGGGGCAAGAAAGACTGAAGAAAATGGCGTCGGCTGGTTCTTTTATACCCCTGTCGCATTGACGTCAGGGAAGAAGCGACGACAGCCGACTCCGGACCTAGACTGTGGAATTCGGCCTACCGAGGACCCGCCTGATGGCAGGAGAACCCATCTGTTATGACTGCAGCTGTATTAGCACTCGAACATCTACATTTATGGTAGGTACAAAACTGTACTTTTTTCTTGCCTCGCGGTGCCCGAAGCATGAGCAGTTTGCAAGTGCCAGTTGGCCGACTCCTGAGATTTTCGTGTTCAAATTTCAGATCCGAAGTCTTCATTAAAAAGCTAAGTACCCCGTTGGGGAAACTTTTTTCTTGCTCCAGACCGATGTCAGAAAAAGTTAATAATTGTATTTCTTGTGGGAAGCAAAGACCTAATAAGGACTTTCATTCTTATTCCTTGCCTAGGCCGGCCCTGACCACGGCGTTGCTAGTTGTCAGTTTTGTGCTAGATTTAACCAACACACTATTAAGCGTCTGTACGATTTTGCATTTCACTATTTTGGCAGAAGATTTAATTATACAATGTCATCTGATAGCCATCCGATTACCGGAATTCACAAGAAACGCAAAGAAAAAGAAAAGGACAGGCATCCGAGGTCCAAAACTGACGTTGAGGCTTCTTCTAAGCCAGTCGCCGGTTCTCAGTGAGGCGCCTTCACAGACCCTGACACCGCTACTTTAGACCCGCAGGCCGCTACCAACTCCCACGTGGAGTCGACTAGGCCGCTGGAAGCTCAAGGTATTGGACCTTCGGAGACTATCCCTCAGATGGGTCCGGAGCCGCTGAGCAGGCATCGGCTTCTGAGGGTGTTTTCAGACCTACTCACTTATACATTAAAACAACTTCAGCTTCAAAGGCAAAAGGATAAATTGAAGAAACCAAGGGTGCACCAATAGCTGATAAAAACTCCAAGAAACTGCAATTAACTGATAAAAACTCCAAGAAACTGCAATTAGTTTACCGTTTATTATCGAAAACAGCAACAGGATACAGAGAGTAAGCGCTTTCACGTCCTACGACGCTTCATCAGACTTCAATAAAACATTCCAAAAGCAACTCCTTAAATATGCATTAATCAAGGAGCGTCATCCATTAACAAAATTGATGACAATCAAAGTGCTAGTGCATATGTAAAAGAACTGATGACTCACTATATGTTGCTGAAAATAAAAACATTTCATGATGAGGTTAAAAGTAAGCACATATCTCTCCATTTATTAAAATACCACACTATGAAAATGTGTAAGTGTATATAAATATTGATTCTGTTAAAAGTCATAGTAAGTTGAAAATCACAATTAGGAAATCAATGTTTGAGTGGTCTTGCTGCTAAAAATGGTTTGAGCGTAACCTTCTCATTCAATCCATATTTATGTGCTTGCAGCCTAAGTATCCACTTGTTTTCTATCTCTTCGGTTCTATTCTTGAAATTCCCCAATCTATGTGTCCTGTTAACTATTTCTAATGCCCTAAACTTAAAGGAATGTGTGATGCCATGGTGCAGCACGTGTCGTGCTAGAGCATTGGTTGTATTCTCCTTGTGTATAGCATAAATATGTTCCCTTATACGTATTGGTTTTTCCAATATAGAACGTTTTGCACACCTAACATTGCGCCAAATAGATTACATCTATGGTCTTGCAGTTAGCATATTCTCTGAATGTGTATGTGTGTCCAGTATAAGGGTGTGTAAACGCATCTTCTTCTGCTATGTACTTACATTGATTGCAGGTGCGGCAGGCAAAAGTGCCTGACCTCTGTGACTGAATGGAACCTCCATTCGTTTGTTCATAGCATAGTAACCTATTCAGAGATTTCATATTTCTGTAAGGTATTTTAGGCCTATCACTCACTAAATCTCTGATCTTATCGTCCACCATCAACAACTTCCAATTATCTTCTAATATTTGTTTAATGCGCGTGTTCCTATTGGTGAAGGGAATGGTTAGCCTATTGTTGGTCCCTGTGTTACTCGCATTTCGCATGCTCGTGAAGTTGTCATCCCTATTGAAAAACGGGGTCCCTTTCCCAGTTCTATGTGTATTTCCCACCTGCATGGCTTCCTGTACTTCGACCTTCTTATAGCCTCTAGAGCAAAATTGTCAGCCAGTCTAGTTTGTTCCTGTCTATAAGCTGTTTCCTGTGTTGTTAACCTCGATGCTCTGAGGACTTGATTTTTAACTATGTTGGAATGTGTGTGTCTGGGGTGCATACTGTTGCGATGTTATAAGCTATTTCTCCAACAGGACTTCCTGAATATCTCAGTATCTATCCCATTGGTCCCTTTTGTTATCTTCACATCAAGAAAATCAATAATGTCCTGTGAATGTGAACATTCAAAGACCAAAAAATTGGTCGTACCATTGATGTATTGGACAAACTCATACAACTGTCCTTCAAAGGCAAAAGACTAAAGCACCTTTAAAGACAAAGAAACAAGTACAACAGCCTCATGGACAGGCCTCCATGCCCAAAAAACAGATGCTCAAAATGGCCGAAGACTTTATTAATTTGATCAGGGGTTCCCATCCCCCACCTGATAAAAGGCCTAGGCAAGAGACAGAATATGAATCTTCAGATCAGGTTTCCATTTCATCTGACTCCTCTTCTGATCAGGAATACTCTCTTCCTCCCTATGAGGAATATGATGCTGAAGAATCTATCCCTTCAGCCTCTCCTCCTGAGGATTACTCTTTTGGGGAAACCTTACATACCATGAGGGAGCATTTTCACTGGGAGAGCCAAGATTTTTCAGAATCTAAGAAAAGGCTCAGAGACTTCCTTTTACTACCACAACACAGGCCCCTAGCTATTCCACCTGTGTTAGACATTGTTGATGTATTTTCAGAGTCCAGTCTGACCCCCGACTCCTTACCTCCAGCTCCTGTTAAGCCAGACAGGTACTACAGGGTTCCTGACTCTCATAAATTCCTTTTCAAAAACCCTGCTGCTGACCCAGAAACTATTACTGTGTCCCAAAGGGGTAAAGGCCTCCGTTGCAAAAAAAACCTACCCCCTCTGACAGGGATTCTAGGGCATTGGACAGATGGGGAAAAAAGATTTACACTTCTGCTACCTTGGCTATAAGGGCTTTAAATTGTTAGTTTCATATGCTCAAATATCAGCAATATATTATGTCACTGCTTAAACAGAAAATGTTGATAAATTCTGAATGTGCAGAAAACAAAGAAATGCAGGATTTATTGCATGCAGCTGAACAAGTTGGAAAGCATACTTTGCAATGTGGTTTTGATTCTTTGGAGGCCTCCTGCAGAGCCGCTGTTACGGGTTCTGCCATCAGGAGGCATGCTTGGTTAAAGGAACAAAATCTGCCTGATCATGTCAAAGCAAAATTATTAGATGCCCCATTACAGCATGATACTTTGTTTGGTGTTAAAGCAGAAGAGGTGTTAAAGAAAATGGAGGACAAAGCTAAATCTATGCAAACGGTTAAGGATTTCTTACATGTTCAGCCTCCAAGATTTAGCAGACACTGGCCTACAAAGAATTGGTCCTTTCCAGTGTCAGACAGACAACAAAGGGGCAGATATAGACGCCCAAGAGGCAGATCCCAGCCCCAAGGTTCGTACAGGCCTAAAGAATGGGGTGCTTCTACCTCCAAAAGTGGAGAAGACAAATCACAGCCATACAGGAAACAGTCCGAATGACTCCCCCCTGCCTGCACCAAGCACTTTTCTTCTGGCAGCACCTTTTGGGGGGAAACTAGCACTTTTTGCTCAAAATTGGCACATAATAACCCGGGACAAATGGTCCTAGGCATAGTGTCACAAGGCTACAAGTTTCACTTCCATACCCTGCCAAGGACAAACAGTTGGCCAGACCTGCCAAAACATCAATGGGCAGAGGCACAAAAGCAAGTCTCATCCCTCATGGACATGAGGGCCATTCAACAAGTACCACAGCAAGAGCAGGGACAAGGATTTTATTCAAGAATGTTCTTGGTACCAAGAAAGGACAAGACCTGGAGACCAATACTGGACCTATCTATTCTAAACACATTTCTGGATGTACCAAAATTCAAAATGTTGACTCTACTGCAACTTCTGCCCATGCTGGGCAAGAAGGCTTGGCTTGTGACTTTAGACCTAAAAGAGGCTTACCTGCATGTCCCAATCAGACAAACATGCAGAAGATACCTCAGATTCAAAGTTGGCTCAATGCACTACCAGTTTTCTACACTGCCCTTTGGCTTATCTACTGCGCCCAGGGTCTTCACAAAGTGCCTGGCACCAGTAATTGCATTCTGCAGACAAAGAGGAATACAAATATATCCTTACTTGGACAACTGCCTCATTCAAGCAGAGAACAAGGACATTCTACTACAGCATCTGGCGTTTGTAAAGAGATTTCTAACAGGTCTAGGGTACACAGTCAATGAAAATAAATCAAAACTAGTACTCTCTCAAGAGATAATATTCCTGGGTGCAAGTTTAAATACAACTGCCCAGATGGCTTATCTCACGCCAGACAAACAAAGGCAATTGACTACCTATTTCAACATGTTGGCAATAAAGGCCCAGTTATCTGCAAGAAAAATTCTGCAGGCTTTGGGCTTCATGGCATCCTGCATTCTACTAATTCCATATGTGAGACTGCATATGAGGAAACTTCAATGGCACCCAAAAAGTGTTTGGCCTCAACATTGCCACAGCCTGGAAACAATAATTACCCTCATTCCCTGCCTGCAACAGGAGTTTCGATGGTGGGCAAAGGCTTGTCACCAGAACAAGGGACAGCGATTCACTTTACCCCTAGCCAGGCAGACATTAACAATGGATGCATCAGATTATGCCTGGGGGGCCCACATGGCAGGAAGATGTATTCAAGGCACATGGTCCACAAACCAAATGCATCTACATATCAATCAAAAAGAGATGCTAGCTGTTCAGAATGCCCTGACAGCCTTCAAGTACCTACTTCATCTGGGACAACTACTGATAAAGATGGACAACACCACAGTCATGTGGTATATAAACAAGCAGGGAGGCACTCATTCTTACCCCCTTTGCAGACTAGCCATGACTTTGTGGGACACAGCATTGACCTACCAAGTACATCTGCAGGCACAATTCCTGCCAGGAAAAACAAAATACTCTGGCAGGCGAACTAAGCAGAAACCTCATGGATCCCCACGAGTGGAAATTGGATCCACAAGTCTTCAGAATGGTAACAAGGAAATGGGGATGCCCGGATATAGATCTATTTGCCTCTCCTCACAACTACCAACTAAAAAGAATCTGCACAAGGACTTCTCACAGACAAGCATGGAAAGTGGACGCCCTATCTTTCAGCTGGAAAAGTTTAACAGTATATGCCTTTCCCCCACTGCCTCTCCTCCCCAAGGTACTCCTAAAGGTCAGACAAGAGAAGCCAAAGATGATACTGATTGCCCCAGACTGGCCTCGCCAGTACTGGTATCCAATCCTAAGGAACTTCTCAATGCCTGGCTTGGATGACCGTGCCTCAGATACCTCATCTACTATCCCAGCAAAACATTCAGATCTTGCACAGCCAACTAAAGACCTTAAATCTACCGACATGGTGGATAATGTAGTCATACAAAACGCACCTCTCACTAAAGCTGTAATGGATGTCATTTTGGAGGCCAGAAGGCCTAGTACCAGAAAATCTTATGCTGGAAAATGGAAGCGATTCTGTGCTTTGAACCAGGCACAAGGAATTGACACAGCTGTACCAAATACTCCTCAGATTTTGCAATACTTAACTGAGATGCTGGACAAAGGCCTATCTTTTTCATCAATTAAAATTCATGCCTCTGCCATTTCGGCTCATTAGAATACAGAGCCACCAATCTTTTCTCATTCATTGTTAAGGCAGTACCTCAGAGGAGCCAAAAACTTAAGGCCTCCAAGGAGATCACCAAAACCTGCATGGGACCTCAATTATGTCTTGGAAAAACTCACCCTGCTTCCTTTTGAGCCAGCCGCTACAGCTGATATAAAGTTTTTATCTTGGAAAACAGCTCTGCTCCTAACAATAACCTCTGCAAGACTAGTTTCAGAGCTACAGGCACTCATGGCTGTGGAACCTTTTATCATTTTTTATCCAGACAGGGTTTCTCTGAGGACAAAGCCGACATTTATGCCTAAGGTAGTGTCCAGCGTGGCCCTTTACCAAACTATTCATCTGCCTACTTTTTATCCAAACCCACAGAATAAGGGGGAGAGAATTCTGCATTCTTTGGACATACACAGACAGCTACGCTTCTACTTGTACAGAACCAAAGCTTTCAGAAAGACAGAACTACTACTAGTGGCATATGCTGCAGGATCACAAGGAAAGGCTATCTCAAAGCAGACTATTTCAAAGTGGATAGGCCACTGCATTAGTTTCTGCTATTCACAACATGGCAAGCCAGTGCCTAAGGGCATTAGGCCACATTCAACCAGAGCAGCAGCCACTTCAGCAGCCTTCCTCAGGTGAGTACCAACCAAAGGTATTTTAGAGGCTGCTACCTGGAGTTCACTGCACACCTTTACAAAGCACTATCATTTACAACTCTACTCTAAATCCAGGGCAGGCTTTGCCACTGCAGTTCTGCAGGGCCTCATAGCCGCTCCTAATGCTATTTAGCACCAGCCTCCCAACCATAGCTTTGGGATTCAATCGAAGTGTAATGACTGCAACAGTGAAACACGAAGAACGTAGTACAGTTGTGTACACTTAACTTAAATGTAGATGTTCAAGTGTATTCACTCTTGCAGTCCACATTACCCACCCACCATCCCCCATATCTTTGCTGCAACTTATCTGAACTTCTCTAATCTATACAACCTATGTGGTGTGTGGTGTATTTGCTTATAGATGAAGATATAATATATTTTGGTGCATGCATGTTTTATTGGCATATTTTTAGCCTACCCTTTTGGGGGCAGCTGACATCTGGGGCTAGAAAAACTGAAGAAAATGGCGTCGGCTGCATCTTTTATACCCCTGGCGCACTGACGTCAGGGAAGAGGCGACAGTAACCGACGCCGGACCTAGACTTTGGAATTCAGGCCGACTGAGGGTTGCCTGCCAGCAGGATAACCCAAGTGTAATGACTGCAACAGTGAATACACTTGAACATCTACATTTATGGTAAGTGTACACAACTGTACTTTTCCTCTTCGGGCACTTCCCTGGATCATCCCTTGAAGTTCCTGCGAAGAAATGCAAGAGAAAGCACTTAGACTCCCCAGAAGAGTCATTCACTGAAGATACTGATCTTGATGAAGGGGAACGTCACCCCCTGATGATTCCTTCGGGGACATCCTAGAAATCCTGAAACAGAGGGATGGCTGGTCCTCCATCCAACCTTCCTTGGAGGAGTCTGTATACCTGGAGGTTTTTCATCATTAAATTGATCACGCAGCGGGCATGGAAAATGCCCGATGCCATTGAGCTGATCCCCAAAAGGCCTGACCATATCTTATCAGCCCCTAAGGATGAGCCTTACTGGTCCAAAGGAATGCCCATTGACGCCATGGTGATAGTGGCAGCCACGAAAAGGGAACCTCCCAAGAAAAGTCTGACTATCCCCCCTTCTAACAAGGAGTCTAGGACTTTGGATAGATTTGGGAAGTGCTTTTATGCTTAAGCAACCTTCACTCTCAGGTCCTTGAATTACCATGCCATCACCTGCTATAAACAAACTCTACAACAGAAGAAAGAAACTGTTGCAAAAAAGAGTAAAATTCCATGGCTGGAAGAACTCCCTGGTCAGCCTGAGTAAGAAGCTGAGTTCTCTCATAAAAGCCTCCAATGCTAGTTATGAAAACAAAATCGCCACTGATTCTAAAGACAACCACAAAGCATTCTATAGCTGTGTCAAGAATCTCAATGGCAACACTCTGATCTGCTCTGAGTTACAGCACAATGGCTCTAAATATACAGAACCAACTGATATTGCCAACATCCTGGCAGATAGGTTTAGTGCTGACTTTACCCCCCCCCCCACCCCCTAAAGGGCCCATCTCTATACCAGAAGATTGCAAAGTTCCTGTAATCACGGTTGCACACGTAAAAAACATACTCTCCACAGCCAAGAACACAGCATCCATGGGACCTGACAACATCCCAGGCTGCGTTCTACATGAACTACAGAATGAACTGGCACCCCTCCTAAGCACCATATTCAGTCATAGCCTCACCTCAGGCTTTATGCCCACGTAATGGCGGACAGTGACGGTTATCCCACTGCACAAAGGGGGAGCCACCATGGACCCCGGGAAACTACCGCCCCATTAGCCTAATGAGCCAGGTCTGCAAGGCCATGGAAAGTATCATCATGGAACTTATAAACAAAGACATCGGTAATCTCCAAACTCTGTACCCCACCCAGTTCAGGTTTGTAAAAGGCAGATCATGTCTGCTGAACCTGATTGACTTCTTTGAAGCAGTTACCAAAGCCGTAGATGAGGGTAAGGTGGTTCACACAGCCTATCTAGATGTTGACAAGGCTTTTGACACCATCCCCCACTCTGGAATTATGGATAAACTCACTAAACTAGGTATAAATCCCTATGTCACAAGATGGGTTGCCAACTGGCTTACTGACAGAACCCATATTGTGAAAGTAGCACCTCCAAATCCGACTTCAGGCCGGTGAAAAGTGGAGTACCACAGAGTTCAGTCCTGGGTCCTCTCCTGTTTGGTATCTACTTTTCTGAAGTACAGGCTAACACAGAAGGTCTTTGGCTAACGAAGTTTGCAGATGACTGCAAACTGGGAGCCATAATTGAAACTCCTAACGATGTGGACATCCTACAGTAGGGCCTCACTAAGACAGATGCCTGGTATCAAAGCCATGGCCTCAAGCTCAATGCCAAAAAGTGCATTGTCATCCCCTTTGGTAAAAACTCTGTACCCATGAGCAACTACGTAGGTGATAGTCTACTTAACACCAAAGGTGTGATAGGAGACCTTGGGACACAGGTGAACAGTAGTCTCTCCTTTGATAATCACATCGCCACAGTAGTTAGGAAATCCTTCTACATGGCACACCTCATCACAAAAGGTTTCTCATCCAGGAAAAAAAGAGGTCATTGTTCCTCTCTACTAGTCACTCATTAGACCCATTATAGAGTACAATGCCCTTTTTGGTATGAACCTCACAAGACATCTACAACAACTGGAAAGACTGCAGAAATACCTCACACAGATGCCATACGCAGACCATCTCAAAAAACTCCAGGTTTACTCCGTCACATATCGCCTACTCAGAGGTGATCTCTGTCTAACATACAAAGCTATGTCAAACCCAGAGCTTTTGGACATGCTCTGCTTAAAGAAATCCCAATCCCTCCAAGCTACACGATCTAGGGACCTAAACCTTGTCACCACAATAAACGGAACATGCTGGACGGATAGATTCCTGTCCCAGAGACTTCCCATACTCTGGAACAAACTACCTATCTGTATCAAACAAAGCTCCTCATTAGCACTCTTCAAGAAAAATCTTTGATTGGATGGGAAATAGGAAATTCACCACGGGGATCACCTCTGTGGCTCTGCTTGACCGGGGCACAGGAAAATAATTTTCTTTGGTGGCAAAAGCCACGATACCTTTTTGGCTAGGCTTGTATAGGCCCTAGGGTCGATAGACTAGTACCTACCTATGAACCTATATGGCGCATTTGACAAGACTACAGAGGGATCTGATCAAGGAGCTCTCTGATACCTTTGAAGGTGCAATGGCTGAAGGGGTATGGGACAAAGTTTCCTCTTAGCTAGAAACCCTTGATGCAGTTTCTCTCTCGTCCATGAGGCTGATTGCTCACTCAGCTGAAGGGACTTCCACAGCAGCGGGTTCAGGCATAGCCATTATAAGGTATTCCAAGATGTGCTTTTGTGACTTTGCGGAGCCATTCAAAGCATCATTCGTCAGTGCTCCGTTTGATGGCTGTACTCTTTTTGGTGCCAAGGTAAATAACACTTTAGCTAGATGTGAAAAGGATGGTAAGACCCTTTCTGCCATAAGCGTACATTTCTCCACTCCTCAGAGGCCCTAGTCCAGGAACCAGAGAAGTGAGAGACTATGGTTTAAAAACTCCAAAGGGCCTTTCCAGGATTTATGCAGCAAAGACTTTCCCCGGGGCAGAGGGGGAAGTAATGGAAGATGTTTCCCCAGAGGCAGAAATGGACTGCAAAACCAGGGGTCCAGAGAATGTTTTTCTGGTACTTCCTACCATCACCCCTGAACTGGTGCTCAATTGCCCTCTTCTGGAGGCAGTTGGGGGACGACTCTCTCTCCACTAATCTGCCAGGCAAACATTAACTACGGGCAAATGGATGTAGGGAATAATATCCCGTCATTACAAAATACCACTGTCACTTCCCCCATCATCCCAAAAGAAATTCCTAGACGTACCACCCAGTCACAGGGAAGAAGCAGCTTTAGAAATTCAAAGACAGCTAGACAAAAGAGTCATCCAGAAAGTCCCACCAGACCAAATAAGGATCCAGGTTTTACTCAAAGTTCTTTTTATTGCCCAAAAAACAGGGGACTGGAGACCCATCTTGGATCTCAGCCAGTTTAGCAAACCAAATTCTGGATAGTCTCGGTACAATCAATACTTCATTCTTGGAAAAAAGGTGATTGGATGTGCTCTGTAGACCTTCATGATGCTTATTACCATATAAAAGTGGACAAAAGCTGCCGGAGGTGTCTGCGCTTCCGGCTGGGAGCCAGTCATTTCCAATTCAGAGCATTGCCCTTTGGACTCACTACAGCCCCCAGGATGTTCACCAAATGAATGGCAGTAGTGGCAGCTCATCTCAGACTTCTAGGATCTCGAGCATTTCTTTCGACAACTGGCTCCTTACCGCTACCACTAGTTGTCCATTAGAATGGGTAAGAGATTAAACATCTCTAGGCATAACCATAAATTTTGAGAAATCAAGCTTGCAACCCGTTCAGTAATTAGAATTTATCAGATCCTATTTAAACACTGTTTCAGGAATTGCCTCACATCCTCCAGAAAAACTTCAACGTATCAGATCACAAGTCAGGCAAATTATTTGAAACAAAAGGGTTCCAGCAAGAATAGTCCTACAGAGACTGGGCTCCATGGCAGTGTCAATCACTTTTGTTCCCTTGGCAAGGTATCGCATGCAAATTTTGCAATGGCTACTTGCTTCCCAGAGGTCTCTGATGTACCTACCAATGTCTCACCTAATCCTGATTACCAATCGCTGCAAACAGGATCCCACATGGTGGCTCCACTCCGATTCTCTTGGGTCGGCTATTCATTCTTCCCCAGCCCTAATTTAGAGTGACCACGGACACTTCCCCGATGGGATGGGGGCATTATCTGAGAAGAACAGTCCAAGGCACGTGGTCCCAGTTATAGAGGCCAACTTGCACATCAGTGTTTTAGGGATGAGGGCAGTGTTGTTAGCATTGCAAGCATTCCAAGACATCCCTTCCTCTAGGGGCAGTAGCTATTCAGACAGGCAGGATGTTGGTAGTCTGATACATCAACAAACAATGGGGAACCAAATCTTACCCATTGTGCCAGGAAGCCCTCAGAGTTTAGCAATGGGCGATTTCTTCCAGCCTTTTTCTCACAGCAATTTGCATCTTTGGGAGCTGCAATGTGATAGTGGACCTCACGAGTGGTCTCTCAATTCTGTGGTGGCGAAGGAGATTTTTCATCACTGGGGCCAGCCTATCTGCGATCTTTTTTGCGCCCTCCTAAACAACAAGTGCAGCAGTTACTTTGCCCCTAATCTCCCCTCCGGGGAAGTCACCCAGAGATGCTGTTCTCCACAATTGGACCCCTGGTCTCCTTTATGCCTTTCCCCTGACTCCATTGATATCCCAGTTTCTAAAGAAAGCCAAAAGGTCAGATAAGTCAATAATCCTCATTGCTCCCTTCTGGCCTTGACAAGTTTGGTGTCTGAAGTAGTTTACTTCATTTGGTCTTCAACCTGTGGGCTACAGGATTATTGGATCTGAGCCGGCAATCTCACTAGCATCTGCTGCGAGCTCCAAGATCCTCCCCTTACCCATAATACACATCCACTACCTTTCAGCCCCCAGATCTCGTTTGCCATGGCTAGCTGAAGTATCGTGCTCTCCAGGGCTCCGAGTAGTAAGTGGGTATTAAAGCTTTTAGAAAGCCTTTTTTCTTAGGATAGTGGTTAGTATAGGTTCCCCTTCTCCACTCGCTTGGTGCGTCGTGTTTTTCAACTTTATTGTTGTTAGCTTAGTTTAGTAGTTAGTGTACTTGCTTCCCCTACCTCCTCAGTGCATTCTGTGTGAGAGTGTAGTGAGTGATTTTCAGTGGAAAAACCTTATCTTTTTTTGTGTACTTGTTTTCCCCTCTTTGTCTAAATGGCTGATAAGCCGGTGTTTAAAAGGTGCACTGAGTGTGGCCATAAGCTGTGCCCAGTAGATGGCCACACTCTTTGTGTAATGTGCTTGGGAGTTGCCCATCTTAGTACAGACTGTGCTGTATGAGCGGGTTTTAACCCACGCACAATCAAGGACAGGAAGGCTGAGGCGGTTGCCTTGTTCATGGCTTTGGTCACAGCGGCTGCTGTGGCCGCCTCTCCTTCTCTTGCCCTTGCTTCTCCTCACTCCCAGGCTGGGACTCAACCTCCCATTTCAAAGTGGAAGCGGAGTGGAAAAGGGGCAGAGTGAAGGAGAAAGAGAGACAAAATCCAGGACAGAGAAACGTAAGAGGTCCCCAGACCTCCCTTCACCTGCTAAGAGTCATGGCTCTGATCTCCAAGGTTTTCCCCTGAGCTGGAAGAGACACACTGTACATCTAGGGCCTCGGTTACCCGACCCGCAAGGTCCGAGTCCGTGGCCTCGTCGAGGTCCACATGGTCCTTATTGGAAGTCGACATGGATAAAATGATTAGGAGGTTCATTCGTGCTCAGATCCAGATGGGGGTCTTGCCAGCCCCCTCTCCCTCAGGAGGGGGGAGCTCGCTTCACTTTTTTACACCAATTTCTCCTTCTCTGATCCATCCACCTGGTTCGGAGTACTCTGATCCGAGGATGGCTTTAGTCAGGGGGTCGGCGTCGACGGTACCTGCTTCCTCAATGCCGACAGCTGCCTGGAGAGTGTCTGATCCGACCAGCTCGGACTGAGCCGCTCTCTGAGCCGGAGCTTGGGTGTCAGATCTTAGGGAGTGGAACTTTTTTCATCGGCTCCATCTTTGTCGGGCCAAGTTTCCTCCCTCTGAGCTCCGTCCTCTAAGGGCTCTGCTCCGATTCTCTCGTCGGACCCAGAGAGACCGGTTTCCTTATTGGTTCCACAGGAGGGTTGTTCTCCCTCTGTGTTCGACGTGGTAGAAAGGGTTTCACTCCGCTGGATTGAGACTCCTGACTATCCCCTCGAACTCCGCCCCGACCCCCTTGGCTCTTTCTACGAATCCCGTCATTTTACCAGAGGGACAGCCTGTGCTCGAGGAACCCCAGACGGTTCCCCCTGAGGAACAAGTGGCATGCGAGTTCCCTCTGGAGAGCCCCACCGGAGATGTGCCTCGCAAGCATATGTGTAAGAGGAGGCACTTGGACATCCCCTGAGTCTCTCACCGAGTATTTGGGTTTGGATGATGTGGATGATCCCTGAGGTCACCTCCCGAGGATGTCTCCTTTGGAAACATCATGGAAATCCTTTGCCAACGGGGGAGGCTGGTCTGCCCCCAAACCTTCTTCTGACGAGTCCGTGTTCGGCACTGGTCCATCTACTTCTTGGGTGTCCCCTCCCGCAGATTCCTTGGTGGACATGATCAACTTGTGGGCTTGGAAGGAGCCACTGTCCCACAAGGCCTGACAAGATCTTGAGTCCACCTTTGGATAGGCCAGCGTGGAACAAGGGCTCCCCCGTAGACTCTATGGTGGTAGTAGCAGCCACAAAGAAGGAACTATCCCAGGAGAGATCCTCGGTTCAGCAACGCTTTGGGAAGCGGGTTTATGCTTTAGCTACCTTTTCTGTTAGGGCGCTGAACCACTTGGCCCACGTCACAAGACTCCAACATGACCTGGTAAAGGAGCTGGCGGAGTCTCCCCCCAAGTCCATGTCACAGGATGACAGGAACTCGTTCTCCACGAGGATGGCCACTTTAAAAGCAGTCTCCAGTGTGTCCATGTGGCTCCTTTCACATGCTACTGAAGGAGTGGCTAGGGCGGCTGGATCTGGCGTGTCCATGAGGCGTAGTGCCTGGCACAGACTTTGTCAATTTTTGGAACCTTTCAAGGCGTCCTTTGCCAATGCCCCTTATGACAGCTCTACTCTCTTTGGTAATACCATCCAAGAGACTTTAGTCCAGAGTGAGAGGGATGGGAAGACACTGTCTGCCTCTAGAATCCGCTTCTCAAACCCTCAAAGGTCCTTTTCCCGGAATCAGAGAGGGCAAAAGAAGATGTGGTTCCAGAAGTCACAGTATTCCCGGGACCCTCAGGGCTCTCCTTCTTCGCCTAGAGGCAGAGGGGGACAGAATGGACCTCTGGCCAGAGACAGAGGGGGGTCCGAGGAATTTTGGGTCTCGAGAACCTTTCTCTGAAAGGCTCGGTCAGCAACCCTGAGGGGTGGCCCGACTGCTCTACTCTGGAGGCAGTCGGGGGACGATTGTCCTTGCACCTGGTGGCATGGGAGTCCGTAACATCTCTGTGCTTCAGATCATATCCAGAGGATAATCTATCCCCTTTGTGGTTCTTCCCAAATCTCCCAAATGCCTCCCGGATGTACAACCCATGCAAAGAGAGGCAGCAGCACAGGAAATTTCCAAGCTGCTAGGAAAACGAGCCATCAAAACCGTCCCCCAGATCAGTCTGGATTGGGCTTCTACTCCAGGTGCCATAGAAAATGGGGGACTTGAGGCCCATTCTGGACCTATCTACCCTGAATTTGTCAGTTGCCAAAGAAAAATTTCAGATGGTCACACTGCAGTTTGTCATGCCGTACCTGCAAGAGAGCGACTGGATGTGCTCGTTAGACCACCAGGATGCTTACTATCACATAAAGATGCACAGAAGCTCCAGGAGGATTCTCCGCTTCCGGCTAGGAGTCTATCATTACCAGTTTCGCGCCCTGCCCTTTGGTCTCACTACAGCCCCCCCCCCCCCACCCCAGGGTGTTCACCAAAGTGATGGCGGTGGTAGCGGCTCACCTGAGGCATCAGTGGATTCAGGTATATCTGTACCTGGACGATTGGCTCCTCACTGGTCCCACCAGGCGTCTACTCTCTCAAACCAGGGATTATTTCATAAACCTTGCCCTGCACTTGGGGATCGCAGTCAACTCATCCAAATCACTTCTAAATCCTGTCCAGGTGATTGACTACATTGGGGCACGGGTAGATGCATTACAGTGCAAAATCTTCCTGACCTTGGAGAGAGTACAAAACCTGAGGATGCATGTCTCTCTGACATTGTTAATGATGTTTATTCAGAATCTAGCCTTAACCCAAACCCAGAGGGGGTTGGGAGGGTGGCCTAATGGTTAAGGTGTTTGCCTTACAAACAGAAGGTGCAGGGTTTGAGTCTCACAAGGGATAATTGGCTGAGCTTAAAATGGCTCGCAAGGGCAGTTAGCTTAGTACTAATCTATGAACCTCTATGAACCTATCTATCATTCTCCTCTTCCATCGGCGGAATCAGTGTTGAGGGCCTTAGGTTCAATGGCGGTGACAATAACCCTTCTCCCGTGTGCCCGGTTATATATGAGAATTCTACAGTGGACACGAGCTGTACAATGGTCCCTGTTGGAACTTCCATTGTCGTATCCAGTACAACTCAGTTGAGTCTGTCGGTCGACCCGTCTATGGTGGATGTGATGTTCTTCGTGTTTCACTGTTGCAGTCATCACATTTGGGTTATCTGCCTGCAGGTAGCCCTCAGTCTGCCTGAATACCAGAGTCTTGGATTCCTGCGTATGATGCTGTCTCCTCTTCTATGACGTCAGGGGTATAAAACATGCAGCCAACACCATTACATCAGTCTTTCTTGCCGTGCGGTGCCTGAAGCAGTTCGCAAGTGCCGGTTGGCCGACTCCTGAAATTTCATTTTCGAGTTTCAGAACCAAAGTCTTCAAAAAGATAAGTACCCCGTTGGGAATCTTTTTTCTTGCTCCAACCGATGTCAGTAAAAGTTAGCAATTGTATTACCTGTGGAAAGCAAATATCTCATAAAGATTTTCATTCGTACTGCATTCCCTGCTTAGGCCCAGACCACGACATCCCTTGCTGTCAGTTTTATGTCTTGTTCAACCCCCAAACTATTTGTCGTCGGGCTATCTTTGCAGCAAATTATTTTGGTACTCTATATCCGTACTATGAAATGGCTTTGTTAAGCCATCTGACTACCGATCTTCCGAAAAAACATAAGGATAAAGACAGAGACAGACTGCATAGGTCCAAAACTGCCGACGACGCTTCCGTTAAGCTAGTCGCCAGTCTGCTGGTACTCATTGAGGTGCTTTTGCAGCCCCTGATACCAGTTACTTCAGATTCACAGGCCTCTACTGAGACCCATTCGGAGTCCGGTATGCCACGAGATGCTTCTTCGACTATGGAACCTGCGGATGTCTCTACCTTGGATGGGTCCAGAGCTGCTGTGCAGGCACTGGCTTCTGAGGGTGTATTCAGGCCTACAGACTTGCATTTTAAAGCAACGCCATCTTCTTCATCCAGGCCTAAAACTCACCCCACGACTAGAAAACCGACGTCCAAACTGCATGCTCAGGCCCATATGCCTAAAAAACAAATGCTTAGAATGGCTGAAGACCTTATTACCTTAATTAGCGGAAGCCAGCCTTCCCCCTGTAAGAGATCTAGAACTGATTTTCCTTCTGATCAGGAATCTGATATTTCTGTTCCTTCTGATTACCATGATTTGCCCTAGTCTACCTATGAGGATTCTGATGCAGAGGATTCCATTCCCTCTGCTTCCCCTTCAGAAGATTTTTCTTTTGGTGAAACCTTGCACACTCTTAGGGAGCATTTCCGAAGGAAAAGCCAGGATAGTACTCTGACTCCAAAAAGAGGCTTAGGGAATTCTTACTCCTTCCTCAACACAGGCCTTTAGCTATCCCTCCTGTTTTGGACATTGTAGATGATGCTTTCTTGGAATCTAGACTTTCCCCAGACACCTTACCTCCAGCTGCCAGAAAACTTGACCGGTATTACAGAGTACCTGACTCTCACAAGTTCCTCCTCAAGAATCCTACTGCGGGTCCAGAGACCATTTCCCATGGATTAAAAGGCATTAAGGCTACTGCTGCAAAAAATCCTACCCCCTCTGATAGAGATTCTAGAGCCTTTGACAGATGGGGTAAGAAGGTATACACGTCTGCTACTTTGGCCTTTAGAGCTTTAAATTGCCAGTTTCATATGTTGAAGTACCAGCAGTATATTATGGGACTGCTTAAACAGAAAATTATGTTGATTCCTGACTTTGCTGAACACAAAGAATTACAGGATTTAATGCATTCTGCAGAACAAGTTGGTAAACTTACTTTGCAATGTGGTTTTCACTCATTAGAAGCATCTTGCAGGGCTGCTGTTACTGGGTCTGCACTTAGAAGGCATGCTTGGCTTAAGGAGCAAAACTTGACAGATCATGTTCAAGATAAATTATTGGCTGCTTCCTTAAACCAAGACCACCTGTTAGGCAACAAAGCAGAAGTCCTCAAAAGGATGGAGGAAAAAGCTAAATCTATGCAAACTGTTAGATTTCCTACAAGTACAGCCTCCTATATTTAGTAGGCATTGACCTTCAAAGAATTGGTCCTTTCCAGTCACTTCCAGGCTTTCTCACTCCAAACCAAGGAGCAGCAGACCATCTAGGTTACAGTCTCAGGCTACGCACAGGCCTAAGCAGTGGGGGGCTCCCACTTCCAAAGCAGGGAGTAGTAAGTCACCCCCCTATGGAAAAATGGCACAATGACTTAACCTTAACCCTTCCAAGCCCTGGTCAACTGCCTGCTCCCTTAAGAGGAAAGCTTGCCCTGTATGCAAAAAACTGGGAACTCATTACCCAAGACAAATGGGTTTTGAATATAGTTTCCCAAGGATACAGATTCCAGTTCCACACCCTACCAACCCCAAACGGTTGGCCAGACCTACCCCCAAATCAGTAGGCGGAGGCCCAACAGCAGAATGTTCTTCGTGTTTCACTGTTGCAGTCATCACATTTGGGTTATCTGCTTGCAGAAGCCCTCAGTCGTCCTGATTACCAAAGTCTTGGGTCTTGCGTTGGTTGCTGTCCATTCTTCCGTGACGTCAGTTCATCAGGAGTATAAAACGTGCAACCGACATCATTACCTCAGTCTTTCTTGCCATGCGGTGCCCAAAGCAGAAGCAGTTTGCAAGTGCCGGTCGGCCAACTCCTGAAATTTTCGTTTTCGAGTTTCAGAACCGAAGTCTTCAACTAAAAGCGAAGTACCCCATTGGGGAAACTTTTTCTTGATCTAAACCGATGTCATTAAAAGTAAATAATTGCATTACTTGTGGAAAGCAAATACCTCATAAAGATTTTCATTCATACTGTATTCCTTGCCTAGGCCCTGACCACGACGTACCTCGCTGTCGGTTTTGTGCCTTATTTAAACCACAAACTATCCATCGTCTGTATATTTTCGCTTCTAAATATTTTGGTGCTCGGTTCAGTTATCCTGATGTGTCTTTGTCGATAGTCTTCTGAAAAAACGCGAAGATAAAGACAGAGACAGGCTGCCTAGGTCCAAAGCTGCTGACAACGATTCTCCTAAGCCAGTTGCCAGTTCACCGGTACTCAGTGAGGTGCTTTCACAGCTCCTAATACCCGCTACTTCAGATTCACAGGCCTCTACTGAGACCCATTCGGAGTCTGGTATGCCGCGAGATGCTTCAACTGTGGAACCTGCGGATGTCTCTACCTTGGATGGGTCCAGAGCCGCTGTGCAGGCAACGGCTTCTGAGGGTGTATTCAGGCCTACTGACTTGCTTATTAAACCGACGCCATCTTCTTCAAGGCCTAAAACCCAAACCATGCCTAGAAAACTGACACCCAGACTGCATGGTCAGGCTTCTATGCCTAAACAACAAATGATAAGAATGGCTGAAGACCTTATTACTTTAATCATGGGAAGCCAGCCTTCCCCCCTGTAAGAGACCTAGGACTGAGTTTGCTTATGATACTTCTGACCAGGATTCTGAATTTTCTGTTTCCTCTGATGACCAGGATTTACCCTTATCTACCTATGAGTGTTCTGATGCTGAGGACTCAATTCCCTCTGCCCCCCTCCGAGAATTTCTCTTTTGGTGAAACCTTGCATACTCTCAGGGAGCATTTTTGTTGTGAAAGTCAGGATTTCTCGGAATCTAAAAAGAGGCTTAGGGATTTCTTACTCCTAACCCAGCACAGGCCTTTAGCCATACCTCCTGTACTAGACATTTTTGATGATGCCTTTTCTGAATCTAGCTTGGCCCCTGACTCTCTACCTCTTGCTCCCAGAAAACCTGATAGATATTGCAGGGTCCCTGACTCTCACAAGTTCTTTTTTAAAAATCATACTACGGATCCTGAGACCATTTCACAGGGACCCAAGGGCATTAAAGCCACTACTGCCAAAAATCCTAACCCCTCTGATAGAGACTCCAGGGTGCTGGATAGATGGGGTAAGAAGGTATACATTTCTGCAACCTTGGCCATTAGGGCCTTAAACTAACAGTATCATATGTTAAAGTATCAGCAGCATATTATTGGATTGATTAAACAGAACATGATGTTGATTCCTGATTGTGCTGAAAATAAGGATTTACAAGATTTATTGCATTCAGCTGAAGAAGTTGGAAAACATACTTTGCAATGTGGTTTTGATTCACTAGAGGAATCTTGCAGGGCTGCTGTAACTGGATCTGTACTTAGAAGGCATGCTTTGCTTAAGGAGCAATCCTTGCCAAATCATGTAAAATTGAAATTACTGGATGCTCCCTTAAACCAGGACCGCCTGTTTGACAACAAGGTAGAAGTTGTTCTTAAAAAGATGGAGGAAAAAGCTAAATCCATGCAAACTGTTAAATATTTTTTACAAGTACAACCTCTAAGGTTTAGTAGGCATTGGCCTTCCAAGAATTGGTCCTTTCCTGTCTCTTCCAGATCTTCAGTCCAAACTCAGACCCAGCAGAGCTCCCAGGCTTCAGTCCAGGATATGCATAGGACTAAGCAGTTGAGGCCGTCCACTTCCAAATCTGGGAGTAATAACACCCCCCCCCCCCCCCCCCATGGCAATCTGTCTCAATGACTTCTTTTTAAAACTTCCAAGCATTTCTCAGCTTACTGCCCCTTTGGGGGGAAAGATTGCTCTTCATGCAAAGAACTGGGAACTCATTACCCAGGAGAAATGGGTTTTAAATATAGTGTCCCAGGGATACAGATTTCACTTCCACACGTTACCAACACCAAGTGGGTGGCCAGATCTACCCCAAAATCAGTGGGCAGAGGCCCAAAAGCAAGTACTTTCTCTCTTAAGCATGGGGGCTATTCAGTTGGTACCAGAAAAGAAAAAGCAACAAGGTTTCTACTCGCGACTTTTCCTGGTACCCAGAAAAGGCAATTCATGGTGTCCTATCCTGGACCTGTCTACTCTAAACACCTTTTTGGTGATTCCAAAATTCAAGATGCTGATTCTTCACCAGTTGCTCCCTGTGCTAGGCAAGGACTCCTGGTTGGCAACACTAGATTTTAAAGGAAGCATACCTGCACATCCCAATCAGGGAATCTTGCAGAAGATACCTATGCTTCAAAGCAGGCTACACGCAGTATCAGTTCTCTGCACTGCCCTTTGGCTTATCTACTGCTCCCAGGGTATTCACAAAGTGCCTAGCTCCAGTCATTGCATTTTGCAGGCAAAGAAATATTCAAATATATCCATACCTGAACGATTGTCTAATTCAGGCAGAAAGCTAGGGCATACTTTTGAATCGTCTAGCCTTTATACAAAAGGTGCTAACTTGTCTGGGGTACACCATAAACAAAAAGAAATCACACCTGGTACCCCAACAACAAATTATATTCCTGGGAGCAAGCTTGAATACAACTTCCCTGATGGCTTTCCTCACCCCAGAGAAGCAAATTCATTTGACAACCTACTTCATGCAAGTGGCCACAAAACCCCTGCTGTCTGCAAGGCAAATACTACAAGCCTTTGGGGTTCATGGCCTCCTGCATTCTTCTAATTCCATATGCAAGACTGCATATGAGGAAACTACAATGGTATCTAAAAAGCCTATGGTGTCGACATTCTCAGGATCTAGAAGCAATGACTCCTATCATACCTTGCCTATGCCTAGAGATGTTCATCGTGCTATGCTGCTGCAGTCCTCACACTTGGGTTATCCTGCCATCAGGCGGTCCCGCAGTCGGCCTGAATTCCAAAGCCTTGGTCCGGCGTCGGTTGTCATCGCTTCTTCCCTGACGTCAGTGCGGCAGGGGTATAAAAGAGACAGCCGATGCCATTTTCTCCAGTCTTTCTTTCCGCGCGGTGCCCGAAGCAGAAGCAGTTTGCAAGTGCCGGTCGGCCAGCTCCTGAGATTTTCGAACAGAATTTCAGCCGAAGTCTTCTGTAAAGCTGAGTACCCCGTTGGGGAAACTTTTCTTGCCTCAGACCGATGTCAAAGTTGTTAATTGTATTTCTTCTGGGAAGCAAATACCTCAAGGATTTTCATTCTTATTGCATTCCTTGCCTAGGCCCAGACGACGACGTTTCTGGTTGTCGGTTTTGCACTAGGTTCAATAAACGCACTATTAAGTGTCGGGCTGATACCGCCCGACATTATTTTGGCAGAAAATTCAATTACATTATGTCGTCGGAACCTCCGACAGCCGCTATGTTTAAAAAAACGCAAGGACAAAGACCGGCAGCCTAGACCTAGACCAGATACCGAGGTCTCGGTTAGGCCTGCCGCCAGATCTTCGGTATTCAGTGAGGCACCAATGCAGCCCCTGACTACCGCAGATTTAGAAAATACGACTACCTCTCAGTCAGAATCTACTGGGCCACTGGAGCCGGTTCCTCCTCAACTCGCAGACGCCACCCCTGGCGGCGATCCGGAGACTATGGACAGGCCTTCGGTTTCAGAAGGCGTCTTTAAACTGACTACTCTCTCCGTTAAGTCATACACTAAGCTTCCAAAGGTTAAGAAACCGGGTCCACAGACTCCCATGCAGGCCTCTATGCCTAAAAAATAGATGCTCAAAATGGCGGAGGACCTGATCACCCTGATCATAGGTTCCCAGCCCCCTCCTGACAAAAGGCCTAGAATGGAGGAAGATTTACCTCCTCCTGACCAGGTATCCATTTCCTCAGCAGACTCTGAGGAACAGGATTACCCCTTCCCTCTCTATGAAGACTCAGATGCTGAGGAGTCTATTCCCTCTGTTTCCCCCCCTGAAGACTTCTCTTTTGGGGAAACCCTGCACACCACGAGAGAGCATTTCCACTGGGAAGGACAAGATTATTCTGACTCCAAGAAAAGACTCCGTGAGTTTCTCCTTCTACCTCAGCATGGACCCCTAGCCATTCCTCCTGTTTTTGACATTCTGGATGATGTCTGCACTGAATCCAGTCTAAATCCAGATTCCTTACCTCCAGCACCACCTAAACCAGACAGATACTATCGAGTCCCTGACTCTCACAAGTTTTTATATAAAAGCCCTGCTGCAGACCCAGAAACCATTTCCCAGGGTCCCAAAGGGGGTTAAGGCCTCTACTGCTAAGAATCCACTAGCTGTGGAAAGAGATTCCGGGGCATTAGAAAGATGGGGTAAAAAAAGTGTATACCTCTGCCACTTTGGCCATGAGGGCATTAAACTGCCAATTCCACATGATTAAATACCAGCAGTACTTGCTTACTCAGTTAAAACAGAAAATGATCCCTCAAACAGATCAACTAGATTTCAAAGGGTTGCAAGATTTGTTGCATGCAGCAGAACAAGTGGGAAAACATACCTTGCAGTGTGGTTTTGATTCTTTGGAGGCCTCATGTAGAGCAGCAGTCGCAGGGTCTGTAATACGTAGACATGCTTGGCTAAAAGAGCAGACTTTACCAGAACATGTCAAAGCAAAGTTACTGGATGCTCCACTGCAAAAGGATGCGTTATTTGGTGTCAAAGCAGAGGAAGTTTTAAAAAAGATGGAAGAAAAGGCAAAATCAATGCAAACAGTTAAAGATTTTTTTACAGATACAGCCTCCTCGCTTCAGTAGAAACTGGCCATCAAAAAACTGGTCCTTTTCAGACAGACCCCAAAGGGGCAGGTACAGACGCCCTAGGGGCAGAAGCCAGGCACAAGGTACCTTCAGGCCTGGACAAAGGCAAACAACAACTCAAAGAGGGGGAGACGACATATCTCAACCCTTCAGAAAACAAAATCAATGACTTTCCTCTTCGCCTGCCAAGCAAAATTGCCCAGGCAGCACCTCTGGGAGGAAAACTGGCTCTCTTCCCACAAAATTGTCACATCGTAACAAAGGACAAATGGGTTCTGGATATTATTACTCGAGGCTACAGATTTCATTTTCACACTTTACCACGGATGAGAGGCATGCCAAATCTGCCAACAAACCAATGGGCAGAGGCACAAAAGCAAATTTCAGCTCTCATGAACATGAAAGCAATTCAAAAGGTACCTGCAAAAGAGCAGGGTCAAGGATTTTACTCAAGTTTCTAGTACCAAGAAAGGACAAAGCCTGGAGACCCATCTTAGACCTTTCAATTCTAAACACGTACCTGGACATTCCCAAATTCAAAATGCTCACACTACAGCAGCTTCTTCCCATGCTGGGCAAGGAGTCTTGGCTGGTAACGTTGGACCTCCAAGAGGCATACCTGCATGTCCCTATCAGACAAGATTGCAGAAGATACCTCAGATTTTTGGCAGGCACAACGCATTATCAATTGTCTGCATTGCCCTTTGGCTTATCTACTGCTACCAGAGTATTCACGAAATGCCTGGCATCAGTAATTGCATACTGCAGACAGCGAGGAATACAAATTTATCCATATCTGGATGACTGCCTGATCCAAGCGGACAGTAAAGACATCTTACTACAGCATCTGGCATTTGTAACAAAGTTGCTAAGTTACCTAGGGTACACAGTAAACAAAAAGAAGTCAAAACTAATACCCTCACAAGAAATAATTTTCCTGGGTGCCAGCTTGAATACAGCGGTCCAGATGGCTTACCTCACGCCAGACAAGCAAAAACAACTGGCTCAGTACTTCAAAAAGATGGCAACTTCTACCCAGCTCACTGCAAGGAAATTCCTGCAGACATTGGGGTACATGGCATCCTGCATTCAACTAATTGCATATGCAAGGCTGCATATGAGAAAACTACAATGGTACCTAAAAAGTGTATGGTCCCAACACAAACACAGCCTCGAAGCAAGTATAACTCTCACTCCCTGCCTTCAAAAAGAGTTTCTATGGTGGGCTCAAGCAAACAAGGGCCTTCCTTTTGTCTCACCTCTAGCAAATCAGACCTTGACAACAGATTCATCAGACTACGCCTGGGGTGCACACATGGCAGGACAATGCATACAGGGCAAATGGTCTGCAAACCAAAGGCAACTACACATCAATCAAAAGGAGATGCTAGCTGTGAAAAATGCACTAACAGCCTTCAAGGACCTCTTGCATCCAGGACAACTTCTAATAAGGACGGACAACACTACAGTTATGTGGTACATAAACAAACAAGTAGGATCGCACTCCTACCCACTATGCAGACAGGCAATGGACTTGTGGAACACAGCATTAACTTACCAAGTGCAACTGCAAGCACAATTCCTGCCAGGAACAGAAAACATTTTGGCAGACAAATTAAGCAGAAATTTGTCAGACCCTCACGAGTGGAGACTACACCCATAAGTATTCTCAATGATAACTCAAAGTTGGGGACCACCAGACATAGATCTGTTTGCCTCAACCAACAATTGCCAGCTACAAAAATTTTGCACAAGGACTTGTCATCCCCTGGCCTGGAAAGTGGATACCCTATCATTCAGTTGGACAGCATTGACAGTCTACGCCTTCCCACCTCTGCCTCTACTGACCCAGGTATTACTGAAAGCCAGATCAGAGAGACCACAGATGACCCTCATTGCTCCGGACTGGCCACGTCAACACTGGTACCCACTACTACGAAACTTGACTCGCAGCCCTCCGTGGATCTTACCTCAATTCCCTCTGCTGTTAACCCAACAAAACTCTCAGATCCTTCACACTCAACTAAGGACCTTAAATCTAGCTGCATGGAAAATACCTTAAATTATCAAACACTTCTCTCAAAGGATGTTCAGAATGTCATTTTGGAGGTCAGGAGGCCCAACACCAGAAAAATTTACTCAGACAAATGGAAAAGATTTTGTGTATGGAGCCAGGCCAGAAGCCTAAATCCTGGCATCCCAAATATTCCGCACATACTCCAATATCTAACTGAGATGCTACACAAAGGTCTTTCTTTCTCATCCATAAAGATCCATGCTTCAGCCATTTCAGCTCAATATGATACGGTTCATCCCATTTTCTCTCATCTTTTGCTAAGGCAGTTTCTCAGAGGGGCAAAAAAATATAAGACCCCCCAGAAAACCACCAACTCCAACTTGGGATCTAAATTTTGTTCTGGGAAAGTTAACACTTCCTCCTTTCGAACCAGCCTTTTCAGCAGAGCTTCAATACTTGTCATGGAAGACAGCCCTGCTGCTGGCTATCACCTCAGCATGCAGAGTCTCAGAACTGCAGGCACTTATGGCAGTAGAACCTTTCATCATTTTCCATCAGGACAGAGTATCTTTACGCACCAACCCTTCCTTCATGCCAAAGGTAGTATCCAGTGTGGCTCTCAGTCAGACCATACACTTGCCCACCTTTTTTCCAAACCCACAGAATAAAGGAGAACGACTCCTTCACTCTTTGGATATTCACAGACAGTTATGTTACTATTTGGACAAGACAAAGGCCTTCAGAAAATCTGACCAACTCCTTGTATCCTATGCACCAGGCTCAGAAGGAAAGGCCATTTCAAAACAGACCATCTCCAAATGGATAGCACATTGCATCCACTTTTGCTACTCACACCACGGGAAAGCAGTGCCTGCTAGTATTAGGTCTCACTCTACCAGGGCTACAGCAACCTCAGCAGCCTTCCTCCGAGGAGTCCCAACAAAGGACATTCTGGAGGCAGCTACCTGGAGTTCATTGCACACCTTCACCAAGCATTACCACCTTCCTCTGTACTCAAAAATGGCGTCGGCTGCTTGTCTTATACCCCTGACATCATGGAAGAAGGGACAGCAACCAACGCAGGACCCAAGACTTTGTTAATCAGGCCGACTGAGGGCAACCTGCCAGCAGATTACCCTAATCTAATGACTGCAACAGTAAATATACTCGAACATCTAAATTTATGGTAAGTGTACACAACTGTACTTTATCTGGAAGGCCTGTCTAGACTGTGAGGATGTTTTATTTCTTTTTTTACATTCTTAACTCTGTCATGCAGGTGTGCACTTTAGCCACAGTGGCATTTGTCTGTGATCCTACAATTAGACCAGCTGCTTTGACACTCTTTGTGAATGCCATTTTACAGCAATTGATGTTTGCCACTTGGAGGGGAGGAGATGCCTTCAGTTGCAGGAAAAATGCGTTTTCTTCCTCTCCTGATGTAGAACTAGCGTTCAGTCATTTAATACTACTATTTCTCTTTGGCCTTTTGTCACGTGTACCACCCTTTGAATCCAGGTCAGTGGTTGCCTTAATGTCCTGCCTGTGTAACAAAAGGCTAGTCATTTTTGCTGCCACTTTACTTTTGTGGTGTTTTGTAATATGAACATGTTTGAGTACTTTAGTATAAAAATGCATACATGATATTTATTGCCATTGACATACCTCTTAGTAGTTTTAGAACAAAGTAGTAATGCAAAAATATAGCAAATACTAACAGACTTTGGTAACAATTTAAAAATTTTGTACACGTAATACTAGTTAATGAAATTTAGCTTTATTCAAAAATAATTGATGGCTGTAATAAATGGATATTTTTTTTTTTTGAGGAGTGTTAATGCTTTAGAGGGAGATCTGTTGGATATGAAGTAAAATTTCAATCTAGATGTAAACAATTTACCAGTTATCTTTTCTCTTCCTTTTTTGTCTGCAGGTGTTGGAATTCCTTCCCTTGAACCAGCTGGACTGGTTTCATTGGATCAGCTAATCAGCTAGAAATGACTTCGCTGAAAGAGACCATCATGGAGTAACAATCATAGCTCTGTAACTATTACTTAAATTACTGATCGTTCTGTTCCTTTTTTAAGTAATGACAATGTAGTATAACTGGCACCAGTCTTACTGTAAGACTAGGTGCCCCCTTGTCCTTAAAGGGATATGAGTGATCAAAGTGCATCACAAGAAGACCAACACATGTTCCACAGAGGGCCATCAAGGTTTAAGGATTCTATGAGAAATATGCAATCTGATGATTATTTTGCTAGAAAGTTCAAAGCTTTGAATAGTAATGCGAGTTTCTCTATGGCTTTAGGGACGCCTACAAAATCAGAAAGTCAGCCAAATGGAACACCTGCCATGCCCAAGATGGGTGTTCGAGCAAGAGTATCTGAGTGGCCTCCTAAAAAAGACTGTTTGAAAGAATTACCAAGCAAAACCTCGTGGGAAGGGAGATCTCCCACTGGATATGAAGGTGCAGGATCTGCTGTTCAGAATGGGCAAAATGAACAAAACATTGAAAATTCAATTGAAGCAAATGAAGAAGTGCCTGTAGACATGGATTTCACAAAAGCCAAGTACTCAATAGGGGACATTTTTTCACAATCTCCTCAAAGGGGCTTGCATCCGATAAGACAGCGAAGTAACAGTGATGTCACTATCAGTGACATAGATTCAGATGACATCCTCGACCAAAATGCTGTGAATCCTAATACTGGTGCAGCTCTTCATCGTGAGTATGGAAGCACTTCTTCAATTGATAGGCAGGGTTTATCAGGAGAAAACTTTTTTGCAATGCTAAGAGGGTATCGAGTTGAAAATATAGAACAGAGAAACTTTACTCCATTTGTTTTTTCTGAAGTATTTCAGTATGATCCTGTTGTGTCACCCAGTCTTCATGCAGCAGCGAAGATTTCCAGAGGAGAATTTGTTAGACTTTCTGGGTTTGACTACCTGGATAGTTCTTTACTCCTTAGCCGAGACAAAGATAAATCTTTTAAACACAGATTAAAATCAGAATCTGTAGAGACGTCCATTTTCAGAAAACTGCGAACTGCTAAAAGTGAACATGAAGCTTTGAAATTCTCTTTAGAGCAAGATGACAGCAGACTTGACAAAAGTCTTCAGCCTCTGTCTTATCAGAAGTGTTTTGCACATTATGATGTCCAGAGCATTTTGTTCAATATCAGTGAAGCTATGGCTAACAGGACTAATGTAGGCAAAAGAATAAATACAACCACAGGGGCGTCAGCAGCATCACAGCACCAGATATCAGGGGGACAGCCTGGTAGCTGTGAATCTCCTTTGGGAAGTAAGGAGGATCTGAACTCCAAAGACAACTTAGAAACAGATGAAGGAGATGGAAAAAGCAATGATATGGTTCTTAGTTGCCCTTATTTTAGGAATGAAGTTGGAGGAGAAGGAGATAGGAGAAAATTTCA